>NW_021627971.1:0-46228 GCF_004785775.1 Grammomys surdaster
AAAGAGTAATGAATAATCTGAACTGAATTTTAAAATACAAATGTTACCTCCAAAAGTATTAAAAAGACACAAATACCAAGGAATGAGTTGCACAAAAGAACTTCAAGATGATATATACACCGACAACCTTGGCTACTTTCCAAAGGCAGCTGGAGAACCCATGAATGGAGAGGCAGTCCACATGTGTGCACTGCTAAGCATTACTATAGCAACAAACCTTCCAAAGCCAATCCACAGATTAACCACAGTTTCTAGACATGTCTCAGAAGGGTTTTATAAATTTAATTTTTTACAGAAATTGACAAGTTTATCCTAAAATTCACATAAAAAAGCAGAATATAAAAGATGACTTTAAATGAATTATAAAATTGAAGGATCTATGTTACATGATTTCAACACTACAGCATGTTTAATTAATCACTTTAGAATACTAATATGCATCTAAAAGACCTATAATAAATTCTTCCATTTGTGGTTATTTGATCTTTCTCTCCTTTTCTTTCAACCTATCTGTCCATGTCTCTGTCTCTCTCCTCCTTTGCATTAATTCCTCTCTCTCTTTCTCTCTCCTCTCTCTGTCTGTCTGTCTCTCTTCCACTGTCTCTCTCTCCTCTCTATCTATCTATCTCTCTGTCTCTGTCTCTCTCTGTCTCTGTCTCTGTCTCTCTCTTTTTGTGTGTGTATGAGATGTACTTGTAATTGCATGTGCAAGTGAATGTGGCAGCCAGAGGCCAACCTTGGATAGCATACCTCAGAAATTATTCACTTCATTTAAGACAGGGTTTCTTACTAGGATATGGGGCTTGCTGATTAGATGAGGCTGCCTGGAGACCTGACCATCTCTACTTCCCCAGTGATTGGATTACAAGTACACACCCTTATGGCTAGGCTCATGTGACTTTTGACAAAGGTGTCAAGGCCACGTGATGGGGAAATGTTGTTCAACTTAAATTTGCTTAAAAAGCAAATTGCATGGGTGATCTGATATCCTTAATCCTTCACTGTGTAGCCAAGGCTGCCTTTAAACTCATGACTCTTCCTGGTTCAGTGTGTTGAATTCTGGGATTGCAGCACATATCACCAGATTCTTTTTTCTTTTATTTCTTCTTTCTTGTGTTCTCTCTCTCTCTCTCTCTCTCTCTCTCTCTCTCTCTCTCTCTCTCTCTCTCTCTGTGTGTGTGTGTGTGAGAGAGAGAGAGAGAGAGAGAGAATCACTTGTGTAGAAATGTGTAGAGTCAAGAGGCTGACATTGGGATTTTTTTCTCAATCACTCTTCACCTCATTTACTAAGACAGGGTCTTTCATGTGACCTGAAGTTCACTGTTTTTGCAAGACTGGCTTGGGAACAAGTCCCCAGGACCCACCTGTCTCTGTACCCTCTTCCCACACTACAATCCTAGGGTTATAGTCATTCACTGATTAGATTTTATGTGCCTGCTAGGTCATTAGGTTCTCATGGTTGTACAGAAAGCACCCTACCCACTAAGCCATCTTCACAGCCACCATTAAGAAAATGAGAAGGGTGGGAAAGATGGCTTAATGGTTAACAGCATTGGAGGGGGGTTGTTCCAGAGTACCCACGTTTGTCTCTCAGCACCCATATGGCAGTTTACAACTACCTATAACTCGACTTCCAGAGGATTCAATGTCCTCCTTTGGCCTCTATAGGTATCAAACATGTGCATGGTACACAGATGTACATGCAGGCAAAACACCTATATACATAAAATAAATTAAACTTTTAAAAAAATAAAAAGAAAATGAGAAGTGAAACCACAGATTAGGATACAATACTTGTAAATCATAAATTTGTTAAATGACTTGTACTAGCAGGTTCACTGAACTCAGAAATCTCAATTAGAAGACAAATGACTCAATTTTTAAGAGGCAAATGCATTCGATTACACTGCACCAAAGAAGATGTATGAATGGCCGGGAAATACATGAAAAGATACTTGATACCATTATTCATTCTGGAAATGCAAATCCAAACCATTCCACTTCATCTACATAATGGCTACAATCAAAATACCAGATAGTTCAAATACAGGCAAGGTTACAGGACAAATGGAACTTCATTCATTTATGAGGGAACTATAAATGGTATACACCCCTTGGGAAACAGTGGTTTTCAGTTTCTTAGGTTAGACATGTCCTACATGTCAATGCACGCTTGAAATTTTAGCACTCTGGAGGCTGAGGCAGGAGGATCAAGGGTTCAAGGTCATCATAGTTAGTACATATAGGTGCTGTGTCTGTGTTCTCTGTGTAAATAAACAGGTCTGGGGTATAACTCAGGTGCTGAAGCCTTTGCCTGGCATGTACAAGGCCCTGAGATCAATCACCAATCACCAGCAGAGAGAGAGAGAGAGAGAGAGAGAGAGAGAGAGAGAGAGAGAGAGAAAGAGGAAATGAAAGCATATAACTGGAAACTTCTACACTAATATCTCTAGAACCATTACTTATAAAATGATAAAAATGAAAATAATTCATGGTTCAAATGATAAATATAAAATGTGTATCCATTTCTTTATAGTAAGCCTATATATACACACATGCACACTTGATATATACATACAAATATAAGAATGCAGATAGTGTTCAGTAATTTAAAAAAGACAACATGAATGAACCACAAAAATATATACTGAGTGAAAGTAGGAGAGTCAAAGGATAATTTATCTTATTTAATCAATTTAATATTTTTTAGTTGAGACAAAGACAGGGCTGTCAGTGGCAACTAGACTAACTTCAGGGGCATAAGAGATTGTTGTGAAATGGAAATATTCTAAAAGTTAGTCGTGGTGATCACTATACACAGCTCGGCAAATCTATTAAATCTCACTGAATTATATACTTATGAGAGTGAATTCTATGATAAAGTGTACCTCATTAAAGCTGTTTGAAAATAATTTTCTCATTGTCTTGCTTGGAACCCTCATTAACTATGTAATAACAGTTTTATTGAAATATTAATTCATATCTCATACAAACACACATTTAAAGGATATAATTCCATGGCTTGATATTTCGCATCTTTATAGTTATGCAAAACTAAACAGTTTAACTCTTTCCTTAGCTCTCCACCCTCAATGGGGGGTTAGCCCTTATTAACCATTTACCTCCTTTCTGTGTCTACAGACTTGCCCATTCAGTTTATGTAATGAGACCACACAGTGGGTGGTGGTCTTTTCTAACTGGGTTCTTTCACTTAACATACTTTTGATCATGCCTATGTGAACAAAAGGCAAAAGAAACAAGGTTGGATTTGAGCATACTATGTTGTGGTATGTGCTGGTACCTTATTCTATTTTATAGGAATGGTATGTCTTACTTACTTGTGTGTAAACTGATGAACATTTGGTTTGTTTCTACATTGGAGCTATTATGAACAGCACTGCTATGAGTACTCATGGACATTTTCTTGGGTCAGATGTTCGAATTTTTCTTGTGTGTATATCTAGGAGTTCAATTGATGGGTCCTGTAGCAACTTTTATGTTTAACCTACAGAGATACTTCAAGGCTATCTTCCAAAGTAACTGTTACATTTTACATTCCAACCAGAAGTTAAGATTCTGGTTTCTTTACACTTTATCCCACATTTCCTTTTTTTTTAAATTTTGTTTTTTTAGGAGAATTTTCTATCCCACATTTCTTAATTAACATGTATCTTTGTGGGTAAAGATACATACTTCACTGGATTCTTTACTGTCATTTTCTTGATAGTGATTCAAACTGAACATCTTTTAATGTGTTCATTGGTCATTTGTATAATTTCTTTTCAATAATTTCTATTTAGAGCCTTTGACTATTTTAATCAGCTGTTTTACTTTCTCTATCACTGAAAGTTACTGTTCTTTCTCCTAGATGCAAACCCCTTCTAAACTATTATCATTTATCAACATTTTCTTCCTTTACATGAATTGTCACTTATTTCATTGCATCCTTTACAATGACATCACTTACAAATTTCAACAAAGTTCACTGTATTTACTATTACGTTGTTGCTTTTGCCTTGGCATCATGCTTACGAAACCATGTCCTAATCCAAGGTAGTGAAATTTATGCCTATGTCTTATAAATGTCTTAGAGTTTTAATTCTCATACTTAGATCTTTGACTCACTCATTCAAAGTTAATCTTTTGCATATGAGGTTAAAGCTGCTGACTTTAAAGAAAATTTAATGCCAACCCTTGGGAGAGCTGGAGAACCCATAAGAAAAGCATACATTTCAAGGGTGAGTGATTGGATGCTAGTCAAGATCACATGAACAATGTGTTTGCATGCAACTTCTTCTCCAATTAAGTTCTGACCAATGGAATGGATGCAAAATGAAGGGATAGAAAGTGATCGACACGCTATCATTTCAAACATGAAATTTCATTCACTCCCCATTCTTCCCTTTTACAGAGAATACCTTAGGCACATTGACATTAATAAACTGTTTTTGGCCATGTGGATGAAGAAAATTTGCAGAGACGATTCTCAATTGTGACTGAATGTTAGAATCATCAGAGAGGCTTTAATGAAGTACTGACATTTGTCTTGTTGTTGCTATTGTTGACATAGCAGCTCATATGTAGCCCAGGCTGGCCTGGAATTCAAAATCCTCCCTCGTTTCCCAGTACATGGATTACAGGATGGACCCTGTTAACTACTGGCTCTTGGATCTTCAGACGTTTGAGGAAATTAAATTGAGACACAGCCTATGTAACGGCCCGTTCAGCTGCTCGGGTCCATGAGTCAGGGCCTAGCAAGAGAGAGAGTGGGGACGGAGACGCAAAGAATGGAGATGAGACAGAGTCTGCTCTGGAGACAAGACAGAGTCTGCTCTGGTCTCTCCTCAAGTCTCTCCTTTTATATCTCTCCTCAAGTCTCTCCCTGAGTCTCGCCTTTAATCTCGCCTTGAGTCTCTCAAGTGCTGGGATTAAAGGCATGTGCCACCACTGCCTGGCCTTGATTGAAAGGAAATCATGGGTATATCAAGATAATTATCAGAGTGTGCTCAGCTGTTGTAGGCTGTTGAAAACAAGTCTCTTGTTAGGGTATATGGCTCAAGATGGCTACAAAGATGATAGCCGCTTTTTGCTGAGTCGGCTTCCAACAAGCCTAGAAATCATAGTGTTAAATGCTGCTCCAAATTAATTTAACACTTAGCTAAGGTTAAGAGCTCTACTCCAGAAGAATGACTTCTTAAACTTTAGAACGTCACCTATGAGAGTGGTATTCAACCTTCCTAGTGTTATGACTCTTAAATACAGCTCCTTGTGTTGTGGTGACTCCAACCATAAAACCACTGCTACTTCACACCTGTAATTTTGCTGTTATGAATTGTTATATGTAGGATATCTGATATGTGACCTCAACTTGGGTCATGACCCAAAGGTTAGGAACCACTGACCTAGGCAAATATAACTTGATAGCTCTGACTACCTGGATGCCTGCTTTAGTCGACCTGGAGTCAAAGTTGACAATGTTCAACAGGTTTGCTTTTGGAGCTGCTGAGTTGGTCCAGAAACACGTTTCAGGAACTTGTAGGAGGGGCTAAGGCAGCAAGAGGGAGGGAACTTCCATCCCAGTTCCCTAAATCAGCTGGCTACTCTTTACAATTATCAGAAGGAGAAATAACAGTTTATTCTGCTCTATAGCCATAGCTAGTACTCTCTTTAGCTTGCAGAGTTTTAACTGCAAGAAAAGTAAAAGTTATGATGTTAAACATTCTCATTTTATGCCAATGCAGCTTATACCCTCTTGGCTTTAAAGAGATTTCCTACAAGGGAAGACCGTCTTGGATCACTGTATTGATTACAGCAAGATCAGTTTCTCACAGTAACTGATTAAAAGAGTCCTGGATTCCATTTTGGCAACATGTTGAGGCTAAAGTTTCACCATCCAAGCAGGTACTTCAGCTATTTTTTCCAGCTACAGTCCCAGCCACAGTTGGCTAACTCAAGGCTTCCAGAGCAAATAGAAAAATTCCAAGTGTTACAGAAACCCTTTCTAAATAGTTTGGAGGGTGTGAGTCAGCTTCTCTCTATCCCCTTGACCCTCTGAATTCTGAGAATACAAAGGGATTAAAAAAAAAAACCCACTATTTTTATACCTTTTTTTGTTTGTTTTACAAAGACCTTGATATTCTTTGCACTAATTAGTCATCAATTATTCATTAATCTAAGCAACTAGTATGGCCTTAGACATGTTGAGTAATGAATAAAACGGGTAGATTACCTATGTTGCAAAATTCTGTCCTAATCTCTCTCGGAAAAAAAATTTAATGATAATAAATATCTTCCCCCAAACATTCCTGGTATCAAAAGGAGATGGGTGGGTGGGTTTGGAAGAGGAAGTGGATGGGGAAAAGTACCTGACAAACTGGCTGAATAAGGCAGTTGTGTTCCGGATGATGCGAGCAGCCTGTGACTCTTCCTGCTGGCACCTCTGCAGTGTTAATCCGTCATCCATGTGGCCTTCCTGATGGAGTATGACCTATCCACAGGGTACGGGAACAAGTCTAGGTTACACATTACTTCACAGCTGGGCCACCCACATTCTCTGTAGTGTTTTCTTATTATTCTTTCCCCTAGCCAAGCTCCCTTGAGTCCATTTTGAAAACGGGACATTAAAATTATTTTGCCCATATGTCCCATTACTGACATGTGAATTATTCCCACAACCTGGTAGTTTGATGAGAATGAAATTTTATGTGCCACCATGGTATGAGCTACAATCAATTTCCTAGGCCTGGATGGCCAATTGTAGGGGGAAACATACTTTTATAATAGTTTTTTTTTTTCTCTTAAAAATGAACCCAGAGGCTTATCCTTGAAAATGGAGAAAGTCCCCGTGTTAAGGATCTTTTCCATATGTAAATTGGGCAAGAACAATTCAGAGCAAAACTGTCTCCTGGGATCAGGCTTGGGTTTCTCTTCTGAAGGACAGCTAGGTGAGTTAGTTAACTAGCAGATGGACCAGGGAACGAGGGCTAAGGTGGGAGTATGTTTCCTATGGAGGTGATTTCAGAGCTCTCATTATCAGCTGACTTTTCTTTTAGTTCTATTTTGCTACTTGTCAGCCAGTGACTTTTGGGTGAGTTATTTAACCCTCTGCTCCCAGTTGACTGTTTGCAAATGTGTGTTTATCTTGGAGGGCTGTCTGGGGATTTAGGTGATTTACATATAAATTAAAATGACTCCTAGAAAGTAAAAGGTGATCAAGAACTGTGTATTATATGGGCAATAATTACTGATCTTTGGCCAGTTATGTAGAAGCTAAGCAAACTTCCTATCGCCAAGGACATCATGATACATCTGATGGAAAGCTAGCAGCTTTTGGAGCTTGCTAGCTCTTCCTCTTAACTCTGTCAAGCATGCCCAGGTGGTAAGTGGGATTGTTTGACCCTGGTTCAAGTTAAGGTCAAATCCTGATCTAAATCCCTAAGCATGGCAACAGCTTGTGGAAGTGAGGAGAGGCCGAGTAGAGTTCTGTAGTTCAGTCTGTGTGTCAGGATTTTTAGTTTAAAATCAAAGTTTATTTTCCTTTTCATGTGAAAAATTTCTTTCCTATATTTTTCTCTTTTGGCTATAGCCTAATACAGTGAATTCACATAAGAAGCAGGATACAGAGTTGCAAAGGTTTATGCTCTCCTTAAAAAGAAACTTTACATTCTATGTGCATAATGACTAAGCATCACACCGGATGCCTAACCATTGGACTCCCCGGTCTTTAAGCAGCATTACTCCTTCAGACCTTCCTGGCATCTGGTTAACAATGTGCAATTCACTACTACCTATGCTTTGTGTTGCTCCTAGTTTTCTGATCCCAAATGGACCAGTTAGATTGTTCAGATAACATGAAAACTGGACAGACAAACAAGAAAGTCATGAGGGCTGGTGAATATCTTCAGGCCCAGGTCCTTAGCCTATGGTTCTCATAGACGTACCTGCAATGCAAGAGGGTGACCAAGGGCTAGTCCTTTTTTTTTTTTATTAAGAAAAATTGAACACATAATTTAAAGAGGGGTTATTGAACATATATTAACTGTTGTGATTTATGCTAGATACAAAGTACAGTGGGAAAAACACAATGCTCTTAGTTAGTCTATTGGAAAGGCCTTTTATCTTTTATAGAAATCCCAAGGTCTCCAAAGTTTTAATACCATTGATATTTTATTGATGCACTTTTATTAACAAAATAGTATGGAAGTATATTTTCACATATATTTTATCATTATTTACAAATGATAAAATATCCTTTTTTATTATTTTATTTACTTACTTTACATCCTGCTCACAGCCCCCTTTCCTAGTTACCCTCTCCCATAATCCCTTCCCCCTTCTCTTCTCTGAGATGGTGAGGGGTCCCCTGGGTATTCCCCTACCCTCACTCCCATCCTGGCACATCAAGTCTCTGTGGGGCTAGGCACATCCTCTCCCACGAATGCCAGATAAGGCAGCCCAGCTACATGAACATATCCAACAGATAGGCAACAGCTTTTTGGATAGCCCTGGTTCCAGTTGCTTGGGACCCCCATGAAGATCAAGCTGCACATCTGCTATGTATGCATGGGGAGTCCTAGGATCTATCTCATGTATGTTCTTTGCATGGTGGTTCAGTCTCTGAATGCTGCAAGAGGGCCATTCCTTTTAACATAAGTTACTGTATGTCAATTTCTTCATGTGGTTGTCCTTCCTGGGTTTTATTAATTTGATACAGAGCTGGACATTTTAGAGGTAAAATTTAACTCGTTCTTATGAAGCACAGCATGCTTTGCCTTTCAATGGCTAAGTATTAGAATATCACATAGAAGATGTCTCTCCTAAATTCACACACATTCTAGCAGTTAGATGGGTCTGTGGGCAGGAGAAAAACATCCTACATCAACAATGTGCTCCAACATTCCATGTAGACAAATCCCTTTACATCTAGAGATGCTGCTTCCAACTCAGAAATTCTATTCTAGTGTTATCATGGCTGTATTAAGTGCACAAAACCATAAAGCCTGCCAAGACACCACAGTACTCTACAGAGGACTGGGATACGATGGCCCAGGATGGACTGGGCAGATATTTTTTTTTCTTATTTTCAGAGTGAGGCTCTCTGTCTTAGACTGTGGCCCCATGAGAACTCAACTGAAAGCTTACTATATTCCCAGGGCTATCCCAATACGGGAGACAGTGACTGCCAAGTTTTCTCCTTCTGATTATTCTACTGCATGTATCTTTGCCTTATCCTTTTCCATCACAGCTGCTTTCTGTCTTTCTCACATAGCCCATACATAAACAACTTAGGTCTTATTTGAAACTGCATGCAGAATTTCAGGCTATGTCTATAGCTGATCTACTTGGGAATCTTGATCGTAGAAATCCCATAAATACTAGCTGACCCTGTGTCTATACTCCATCTCTCCACCATGGGAAAGCTGACCTAAGACCTCCTTCTCTAGTCTATAGATCAGCAACAGTGTGCAGGCAACAACACAAGGATCAAAGTGGGTTTGCTTTCATGTCCACACACTCTGCTCTGACCAGCAGAGCTCACATTCGAAAGGTCTTGCTTGGTAACATCTTCCTATTATCACCTAGTTTGAGACTAATATCCTATAATAACTAGCATTCAGCGACACTGTCATTATTGCTTTAGGTCAGTATGGCAGGACTATTGTTCACTGTGCTTCCTATAACCTTATTCTAGGTCTCTTTGACTATCCAAACCTGCAGTTTGAAAGAATTTTCCAAGAAAATCATACCTTTGGAATCTATCCTGTGGTTCCTATAAAAAAGAATTACTATTATGGCAATTGACTTTGTAGTGAAAAGATGCAAGTATCCAAGCTAGCTTCCTGCTATGGCATGATATGATACATACTCGAGTCTGGATACATGTCTGTGGTTAGAGCATCAACTCCCATCTCTCTGCACATCAGTGTTGGTAGCCTCATTGGTATGCAAACTGTATTTTCTCCATAGAGATTCTAGTCAGTCTCTATCTTATGAAAATAGCATAATAACTCCATTATCCACTTAAATGAAGCGAGCAATGATGTGGATAATCCCAAAATAGTGGAACTATTAAGAGTCATTGAGACTGGATATCAGAGTGAATCAAACAAGTTCCAGCTCTTTCACACAGAGTTGTCATGTAAAGTATACTCTACAAAAATTGAAAAGAGGGTTCAGTGGCCAAATAAGTCTAATTTACTACAGGAAGTACATATAATCTGTCACAGAGCCACTCTTCAGAGTAGTAAAGGGTAAAACATAATCATGCCCACCTGGTCCTTAGAATCACTTCTACTGTCTAGCTGTTTCCCACTCCGTGTAAAAGAAAAGACCCTGGATAACCCCCAGACCCATTACCTTTCTTTTCAGAGGTCCCAGGCGGGAAGTCTTGGCATCTTGTGCTTTGTAGGTGACCCAAAGGCCACTGGCTACATGCTGAACAAAGCAGACAGAATCCCCATACTTGATTTCTGGAACTCCCATGCCTTCCATATCTCTCTTGTGACTGGAATCTATTTTTTCCTTGATTTCCTATTCCACACAAAAATAGAGAAAAAACAAACAAATGTAGGTATGTCTGGTTACATAGCAACTCAATATATAAAACAAATCACTTGTGCAGAATCTGTAAGACAAAAAGCTATTATCAGAATAATCATGTCTCCAAGTCCTTATCTGTTGTTAGTTGTAAAACCAATTCATTGAAGCTTTGGCCACTTCAGAGAAACCATGGAAAACGAAGCAGTTGGTAGGTTCCTTATTGTATTCTGATTTTATGTGCTTCTCTATTATATGTCTGCTTCCCTCACCCTAACATAGATAATGTTAACAAGTAACTTTTAAGTGGTCAGTTAACTCATTTTCAGTAATTGATATCTTCCATAATTTAAATGCTTATCTTCCACAAATGCCACAATTTAGGAGCTTAAAACACCATCTGTTAACATAATAATCACAACAGCCAGGAAATGGAAACAGTCTAAGTGCCTATAGACCAATAACAAAAAAGTGATATTTTACACAATAGAGCATTATTCATCTGTTAAAAATAAATTTATGAAATTCACAGGTCAATGGGTGGAGCTAGAAACAATCATTTTGAGTGAGATCACCTAGATCCAGAAAGACAAGTCTCATGTGTGGATGTTAGTTTTGAATCTTCTGATGCGTTTATTTCATTTTGAATACATATAGAGATCAAAATATTAGTGAGGGGCATGGGGGAAACTTTAAAGGGAGCAGAGATAGAATTAAATGGTATAAAGGGTTAAAGGAAAATAGTGGAGGGAAGGTTAAGTTAGAGTTCAGGATAGGAGGGCAGTAGAGAATATGAAGAGGGATAAATAGGACTAAAGACCTTTTGAAAAAGTCATATGGAAATCTACTATTATGTAAGCAATTCATACATATACACACATGCACATGCATATGAAACACGCACATGCATATGAAACACACACACACACACACAAGGGGATGGGGAGGAAGAAAAAGAAAGACAGAGAGAGAGAGAGAGAGAGAGAGAGAGAGAGAGAGAGAGACAGAGAGAGACAGAGAGAGACAGAGAGAGACAGAGAGAGACTGGGGTGGCAATGTACTTACTAGACACCAGCTAACACATAAAAAGCTCAGTGCCAGGAACGAGTTACCTCTTTTGCAGTTGTTGGCCAGTGAAGGTCCATAGATCCCCAACTGGGAATCTGAAAACTCTGAAACTGTGAGCCCAAATCAGCCTTTCCTTCTTCTAGCCTTCTCAGGTATGTGTTCTAAGTGAAGGGAAGCTGACACAGGGCCACCTTAGTTGTGGTCACAGTCAGTTCCATTCTTCAGTGTCTTTTGTTTCCCTGTCTGTTCTCTATTACGGAAACAGGGCATATGACCTAGGTAGGCATCCTGAGACAACCCGATGTTCCTCTCACATGCGTGCCTCTCACATGAAATAGATGCACAGTAACTTTGTTCCTTTCCTCATCAATTAGGGCCTCTCTGGTTTTATTCTGTGTGGCCATGGTCTAGTTCCATTTCTTTTTGCTACCTTGCATTGAATTGCTCAGTCGTAAAAGCTGTTGACTAGGCAACACTTTGAATTTTTTTGCAGAATGAAAACATGTGGCATGCTATTCCCTGTGATTACAACAGTCCTCTTCTTCATAATGAAGGGCCTCATGTGTAGCAAGTCCTTATCATGCTCAGCCTTGACTTTAAGTGCTTTGCCGGTTCAGGTAGTAACTCTTACAACAAAGCTCAGATGTAGTTACAAATATTGTCCTAGATCTACAGATGAAAAAAAAATTAAAGAAATAATTTGCCCAAGGTCACCCAAGGAGTAATGTCAGAATGTAGCTGAGAGGTCATTGACTGGGAGGAGTTGGGGAAGGGTAAACCTTAGTTAGAATATATTGTATGATAATATATCTTTCCAAAAAAAATAACAAAATAAGAAGTATACCTCTATTTATGTAAATAAACAAATAAAAATTGAAGACAAGGGCAGGAAGTTAGGAAAGAAATGAGAAGGGTAGGGTCATGAATGAAGTAGGAGATGGGGAGAGGAGGATATGGCCAACATACACTGTATATGTTTGAACATTTCAGAGAAAAAAATTTAAGAACTAAAAATATCCATCTCCCAGATCTGTGTTTCTTCCATTAGTCTAACTGGGACTCAGCCTTCAATTCCTCCTTCAGATGCCTCTTCACCTAGTGTGGAGAGCTAGTGTCACCACGGCATCTCAGCACTGCCTCAACACTCTAAGAAGCACTTAGCATCTCATAACAAATCTATGAAAGGAATCAGGGCAATTAATTGTGGATTCTTAATAGAGAGCTCAGCACCCATGTGACTTATGGAACATTGTGAGCTGTACATATAAAGCTGCGTGATTTCTCTGTTCATATGCTTTTAAAGCCGTGCGATTTCTCCATTCATATGTATTTATTTTCTACTTCACCTCTTACTTCTTTTCCTTCAGACTTTCATAAAATGAAAATCATCTACTTTATGCACACATAATATATTAATTTGAGTAGTATTAATATTTCATAAGAAAATTCTTTATTTTAAATGTGTGCTGAGACATTGCCTGGAATGTTAAAAAATACCTTATTTCTCAAAATGAACATATTCAAAAGAAACAAATTTCTGATTTTGTAACATACACAGGAAAACAGATTTTGATATATCAGGGCTTTTTATATAGGCAATCGTTCAAGAATGCATTCATTCTGTGAAACAATGCACATTTAATTTTTATCATAGAAATATTCACAGTCCTATATATGATCCAGCCAATAACAGGACTTATAATATGTCAAAATTTTCATCTGTTGCCTAGGCTCTAACTATAGTCACTACACTAAAATAGAAACAATACAAAGACAGCTGTTAAATATGGTAACTACACTGATTTCTAAAAATTCCTGATAAAAATAATGCATATTATCAGCGAGCAATGTATTTTGTCATTTTTTTTGTTTAATTAAATATGGCTTTTCCAAAACAAAATAGAAGGATCCATTTCCTACAGTCACTGAAACAAACAAGCCACCATTCTCTATGGAGTGTCTGTGGCCTTGCTTTTACAAAACAGCCTCACCTTCCAAAGTTCTCTGGTGGTCACTGTAGTGGCTACTTCTCATTTAGAAGAAGAATAACAACAAGAAAATTCAGATATCAGACTATGTTACCAAACATGAAACCTACTTAACCTACCCAGCAATTCACAGCACTGACAAATTATGGCAGCGGTGGCCTCAGATACAATCACCCTGTTGCTAGAGATGGCAGGGCTACCCTAATTGCCTTCTTTCTCTTTCCAAGTTCAAAGAGAATACAATCCATTTCTTATATAGCAAGAGCCTTAACAAAACTGGTTTATGAGCAATGGCTTTTTCATTTTCAGTGTTGGGGACCCAACCCAGAACTCCCTACATTCTTGGTAAGTGCTTCATCACTGTTATGACACAGCTCTGGGAGCTCATCTTGATGTATCAAATGCTCCTAGTCTTTGGGATTTTATTGACATTATCACTTGAATCACTTGATCACTCCCAATGGTAACATTTGTATCCTAACATTTTCTTCATATTTTTATATTTGACACCTTGGAAACTTATCTGAGTGAGGAGAGACCTGGAGTTCTTACATATAAGGAAAGGCTCCAAGGCATACTTGCTACATGCACACTGAACAATCCAGAACCAGACCTCCTCTATAAGGACCTGTACACCTCAGGAGGCAATCTCCCTTTGCTTTACCATCCCAAAGTCAGCTACCAGGTAGCTAGGGACACTTCTACAGCTTAAAGCATGCAGAAATCACTCCAATTAGCAACCGTCTTTCTTTGCTCATGGAAACTCCAGTAAAAGTAACATGTTACCCTCCAAGTCTCCCCCTCCCTTACCACTCCTAGATCAGGCCTCCTGATGAGTAGTGGTGCTTTGATGAATAGCCCTGCTTTCCAATGCTAGGACTTGTGAGAATAAAGAATTCTTCCAAAGCTTCCCTTGTGTCTTCCTTCTGGTAGCATGTGACTAACCAGCACAGAAAGAACACAGGGCAACAAACTAGCCCGTCCCACACCCAGAGCCAGGAGACACCTCTGGCTTTTCTAGTCTCATGGTCTCATAATCCTTATAGGACCTATCTTACTAAGGACCAGCTGACTCCTAAAGACAGCAGAAGGCTAGCCTAGAGGCACTCCTTTCATATGCAAGCCAATAATCCAGAGGCCAGTAACCAATCCAAACCTTTATAGAGTTGACATACTCTAGGCTACTATTCCCTTGTCCTAACCACCAGGGCCAAGTACAATCCTGTTATGAGTGTGTGTTTTAAGACCTGCTGAAGCTATTTAAATTCAGCCACTTGAAACCTGCTTATCCTTCCCACTCAATCCCTTTCTATGGGGACCACAAAAAAGATTCTTTCTCCCATCTCTCTGTGCTGGCTAGTTTTATGTCAACCTGATACAAACAATAGTCATCTGGGAAGAGGGAACCTCAGTTGAGAAAATGTCCCCACCAGATTGGCCTTTGGGGCAGTTTCTAAGCTTAATAGTTGATGAGGGAGGGCCCACCTAACTATGAGTGCTAACATGGGAAGATGGTTCTGGCATGGTAAGAGAACAGGCTGAGCAAGCCATAAAGAGGAAGTCAATAAGAATCATTCCTCCATGTTCTCTGCTTCAGCTAATGTCTCCAGGTTCCTTCCTTGAGTTCCTGCCCTGCCTTCCCTGGATGATGGACCTGCAAGGTGAGGTTAACTCTTTTCTCCCAGGTGTTTAGTAAAGCCAACAGAAACCCTAAACTAAAGCATTTCCTTTGCTCTGTTTTCTCACAGGCACTTTCTGACCTAGCTGTATGTGGTTTGGCATATCCCCTAGTTTTCAAAATTGTAACTAACAAAGTCTAGTTTCAAAGCCAATCACTTTCTAGACCACAGCCTTACCATTTCTGCTAATGAGAAAATCTACATTCGAATGCATGGGAGAGACCTTAGTTGGCATAGGAGCTGCTTCCCTGGGTTTCTAAGGCTTTCTCAAAGAGAACAGGAATTTTCTTTTGCATTCAGTGTGGTGCTCTGCTTGAAATAGATTGCAAACAATTTGTTTTATTGTTCGTCGGATATTTGACTTGCATATCTGTATATCGATATCATCTTTGCCTGTCATTGATGGTTTTGAGAAGAAATAGGTTACTTGTCCTGATGTGTGTTGAAAGGCAATAAACATTATTGTCTACATTGACAACTATGAAGGAAGTGCTCAGGAGCACACCCCAGCTGACACATTAGCATTCAGCTTTGATGACCAAGTTGCTGTTCTCTAGAAATAATATCTGCTCGGTGACTACTACGACTCAGGTATTTTGCTAAGTCTTCTACAATGACAATACCAACATCCAAAGCACTGTGTTTACAAAGTGACATGAGTAATATATCTCTACAGACATTTTCTCTAATCCTTCCAAAGGTCATACTGCTTTTACCAACTTGCTTTATTCAGGATAAACTGAGACCTGTATTGATTCAACAGCTTGCTCAAAGCCACATAGCTAGAAAGTAAAACAGAATCTAAACCTGGTATGATTTCCCAGATCCATTTTAACAGATTTATTTGAATGGCTTTTCTATTAGCATAGATAAGTAATTAATTGTATCAATGTCTTAGCTATTTAAAGACCAATATAAAGAAATGGCTGAAATACATACTCTTACTTTATGAGAAAAGCAGCTTTGAGTTTATATAAACTTTAGAAGTTACACACATAAATCAGTTACAAACAGGTAACACGGTATGTATTCAAAGGACAACTGGAGCTTGGTCTGGTCTTTGTCATTTTTTCCTATAAAGCTACCAATATCCACAATATCTATTCTGGTGACATTTTTCAATCTCAATCAACTTCAAACACATCATCACTAAACAGTCTAGTGAAGCTATTTCCACAATCTTTTATTAAAAGATGTCATTTATTTTTATTTTATGAATACGAGTGTTTTGCCTGTACTTATCTAGGTGGTGTGTGTGTGTGTGTGTGTGTGTGTGTGTGTGTGTGTGTGTGCAGAACTTGCAGAAGCCTGAAAGGGTATCAGATCTCCACCCACCCCCTCCCCCAGAACTGGAATTAAAGATGGTCATGAGCCACTTTGAGGGTGTTGGGAATGGAAACTGACTCCTCTGTAGGAGCAGTAGCTTTACTGCTTTATAGCTTTACTGCTGAGCTATTTCTCCAAGCTTTTATCCTCTTAATTCCTCAATATAGGGATATAATTCTAATATAAGAACCCTTTAGAGGCCATACTCAAGCCATAGCAGTGGGGGTCTGGAAGGGGATGGCATTCTGGTAAGATGAGATGATGAAGCAAGGAGAGGAGTTGATAAAAAGTAATGACTAAAGATAGCACCCTACAGTTCCATGTTTTTCAAAAATCCCAATGTTAACAGACTTTCTGCAGGAAAAGATGCCTTTAGACAAATGCTGTATCTCCTTGGAGTTAAACAGAAGTTTTTAGAATGTTAAGTCCCATACTAAAAGTCAAACATCGTCATCTGCAAAAGTAATCAATTCAGTTCTATTTAGTGCAGCATTCCTAGCACCGTTTGGCATCTGTGTCACAGAAAGCAGATACAGCAAGTGCAAAGCCTGCATCTTAGAGTAATCATTTCGGTATTAGTGAGAGAGGTAGATGGAAAGATAGTATGACTGGAGATGGGTGAGCTATAAGGTATGGCAATAATATGGAAGAAGATGTCTGACTGAGCTTCTAATTCACACATGTTAGAGTGAATTGTTATAACTGAACACAAACTATGTGTGTCCATGGACATTGTAAAAATAATATCTTTTTAACATATATTGTAAGCATCCAAAATATTTCAGAGAAAGAGAAAGAACAATGGAACCCATTTAGAGTTGCTGAGTGAAGCCCTTAGGGAAGACATGGTTAGACCATTTCTGTCTACTTATCTCTCCAGAAACTATGAGGAATTAGCTTTGAGTTCACTATACCAGTACAGTCCTCTCATGACCACATCATCTAGAATTAAAGGTCTTAATCTTGCCTTACAAACAATTAGAGCCCACAGGATTTGGCAAAGAGCCTGGAGGTCTGTGGGGCTGGTGACAAAGCCTCTGTTGGGTGGGAAGACAAGGCTGTCCTGCTGGTCACAGCATGTTAAAGAGTGGGTCCATCTGCCTCAGCAGGGAAGCATACTTCCTAAGAAAAAGCCTATATATCTATTTTCATCTTTGGAACACCACCCTCAGGTCAGCAACCCAACTTCCACTTCATGGATTAAAACATATAGCTTCAGAGGTCACCTTCCTGGTCTCCTTTAATTCTCAAAATAATCCTTCAAAATGTACTTCTTTATCCCTATTTTTATAAAAAGACATATCGAGGTTGAACAGCAAATGGCAGCGTCAAGGTTCAAATCCAGATTTCTCTCTCTTCACAGCCTGTGGTTTTCCTTGACTGCCTCTATTTGGTTCACTTTGAACAACAAAGGCTTGGGAAAACTTCCATTAGAGAAGTCTAAATCCTTTGTAGGTTTCAATTTAAAGTGAGTGGCAGTATGTGGTGGTGCCTCTAGATATTTAGATCATTAGTTTGTTTTCTCCTCTCTCCTTCCATTGCTCTACCACCTGTGTCCAACTTTCTGGCATTGTGACAGAGCATTGTCATCTACAAAGGCTACCCTTGAGAACCATACAATTCAATCACAAAATAAAATAAAGACCCAAATCCTTGTGATGTTCTAAGTAAGTTCACTTTGTGTGTGTGTGTGTGTGTGTGTGTGTGTGTGTGTGTGTGTGTGTTGAGCCACAATCACAGCTATTCACTGCCATATGAGCTATGGATTGGAAATGCCTGTATCCTTCTCCTTTCTGTCTGATGACTTCATGAAGAAACAGTCAGAGGAAACAGGGTCACTGATAAAACCCAACTTCAGCACTACTATGTCCATAGACCTATGTACTAGGATCCCAGCTGCCCCCTTGTCAGGAGGTGCTTGCAGGCTGCTGGGGTTAAAGAACACATGAAAAGCAGGAGGAGTTGTTGAGGTTTGGTCTGTTGTTATGTGTTGTAATGCTAAGTACTAGCCCCAATGTCTAGTTGCCTCCAGGGATGAGGAAATTCTCATGTGCACAAAATGATGCTATGTAACGTTGCTTCTCAAGTTATCTCTGATTGATCAATAAAGATGCTAACAGTGAGTAGCTGGGTGGGGCTTTAGATCTCAGGCTTGGGGTCTGAAGCAGAGACCATGAGGAGAGTGCCATTTCATGAGGGATCATAAAACCATGGCCACGAGGGAGAGCTAGTTGAAGTAAGAGTGGCCCAAATAGAACACAAGGTTATTTACAGGGAAGTAGACAAAATAGCCACAGAGGGTTGATATCTGCCTAGCTCTAATGCTGTCTTTGCCTTATTACAAATATAAAGGTTTTGGGACTTTTATCTGGAAACTAAATGATCAAAGGCAGGGTAGGAAACCCTAATTAATAGTAATATTTACCACAATATGGAGCAGGAACACAATACTTAATACATAACAGTGATTTGATAGTTGTTTTCTAAATTGATATTCAGTAAAAATTTCCTCCAAGTGGGAACAGTGATAGTTCTCTGCCCTTATACAATGAAATAGGCAAAATGTGAGAGTTTATCTCCATCATTTCAAGACTGGTTCTTAAAAGAATATATAGAGAGGCCATAGAATACATGGCTACACATAATAAAGCATACTTTAATATTATTAATTCAACCTTGCCTGAAAGGAATGTAGTGCTGTAAACTGACATTGAAGCATGACATCTAAATAGTATTTGCCATGCCAGAGTAAATATTAAATCACATTATCTGACAATCCTTAGGGAATAGCCTTGCAATGTCAAGCACGAGGAAAATGATGGGAAATCAAATTCATAGAAATTTGACTTAGATGTTCAAAATAAAATGAATCTCCCTCACTGAGTGTGTGCAGAGATGAGATGATAGCAAAATGATTACACAAGGAAGACAGACGCTGCTACAAAGATGATGGAGGTTAGCCTGAAGTGGGTTTTACTGTGGACTCTTAAGAGCACATTTGTATAGTCCTTGGCCATTTCCAACTGTATTTTTCACACAGTATCCACTGAGATGCTGGAATACACAAACATCATAGTGGGGGATATGTAGGCTCTCCATCAATGGAACCGCCCACTGGAAATACGAACAACATTTTTTCTCATAAGCTGCATCTGATACTTTTCTAGAAGTATAGGAAATGGTCTTACTAGTGGCGATGTGTAGAGACCAAGGAATGCTACAGGAACAGGTTGGCCATGAGAAAATCACGGTCCAAGACTGATAGACATATAGCATGTTGGATCTAACAGGAATTATAGGAAAGTGGTAGGAGATACATGGCAGGGTAGGCAGAGGTCAGAACTAAAGGAGTCTTCATGACAGACTTCAAATGAGGTCCGAATGGATTCTGAAGTAGGTGCCAGGTCTCACTAAGAATAGGTGGGAGTCAAGACCAGAATCAGGAAATGGTAAAGCTGTGTGATACGATGTCATATATTCTACTTTCAGAGTAATGTTGGAGTGCTACACGTTAGAGGCAACAACATACACAAGAACCTCTACTTTGATGTGAATAATCTTGTTGAAGGGGTGGCGAGGGAGCCTGTGTCAAGATCATATTCTGTTCTTTATTCTACGTGTTTCATACAGCTTACTAAAGGCCTCAGACTCACCAGAGCCAGACTTAGGCTTCTAACTGCATTTAGTGCTTAAATGTGGTCATCTTTCAGCAAGATTGTCACATCCCAGTTTCTTGTTTATCTGTTTAGACAGGGTCTCTCTCTATAGCCCTGGCTGTTCTGGAACTTATTATGTAGAGAAGCCTGGCCTTTTCCTGTCTCTGACTCCTGAGTGCTGGGCTTAAAGGCATGTACCACCATGTCCAGCCCCAGCTGTTTTTCATTTTTTTATGTGGTACTATGGATTGAACCCAGGACCTTACACATGCTAGGCAAGTGTGATACCACTGAAAAAAAGTGTCCTTTTTTTTTTTTATCTTTTATTACATAGTCATGTTAAGTTCACTAAGCTAGTCTTCAACTTACTCTACAGCCAAGGTAGGCCTTTAACATATTATCCTCCTACCTCAGCCTTCTGAGTAGTTAGGATTATATTCCTGTGTCATTGGGCCCAGGCTCACACTCCAATCCCACAACATACAAAACCCCCAGGAGCACCTACCTGCCCCCTATCCTGTGCAGGCAGCATGGTAAGGATGTTATGTACTGGCAAGTATTCCATGACCTCTTTTTTCAGTCATAGCTCTTGCAGATTAATGCAACTTTGTTTCAAATGAGAAGATAAGAAGCTTATAATTACAAGTCAAAGAGGCCCAGACCAGCATCCTTTAACAGCATGTGTCTGAAGCCCAAACACTACTACTCCCAGGAACCTCTTTTTCTATTACCAGACTGTCCAATTACAGAACAGGCCAGGTGAACACTCCAATTTCTCCCCAGGTCCTTTCTCACAGAATACAACTCTTGGTCTCTACCTTTTCCCTGAGGTATCCCAAACTCCTCTGGCAACATCTAGACCCTGAAATGCTGTCTGCTGTCTGCTTTGTTCACTAACATATAGAACAGAAAAGAACTAATGAACCCATCCCCGTGTACTATAGAGAAATGGAGAGATTCAATCCCCTGTCTCTTCTGTCCATTGAGGAGAAGCTCACCAAAGCGTATGGTGGGAAGATCATAACAACTAATTCCTTTGTTGGGGGTCATGTGGAGACCCTAGAAAGCCAGGGCACCTTAAGTGCTCTTTTCCCACAGCTGTTTCCACGGGGTATGGCAGAGCTGAGTACCCACCACATGGTCTTCCTTTTTTATGTGTGTGTGTAGATTCACAGTCTAAGTCCGAATGTGCCTCCCACACTACATCTGAAAGGGAGCCCCAATTTCCCTTGGGAATACATCCATATGTGTCCTGCTATGGAGCTGAAGTAATTTCAATTTTGATTCTTTTATAATGGAAATGAAGGTAACTGGGTTGAGTACAGATGAATTCAGAGTTATTTAAAACCTATAATAATACAGGGACTCCAGAAAAAATGTGAGCATGCTGCCAATTGCTTAGAGCAGCATTTATGTCTAGTTCTGTTAAGCTGCTGGTTTCCATAGAACCACAGTGGCTTTTTATACTTCAGGTGCTAGCCTCCTTGTACATGGAGATGGAGGGACTTGGGGAGATAAATGATGGGCTTTGAGAAGATGAAATGTATTCAGAGGCCAGAGGTGGTACAAATGAGAGGTATGTTAGGGTCCTATGGTGCTGTGAGTCTCTCTAACTTACCCTCAGAAACTATAGCACATTGTGGACCCTTGCTAAGCTAAGAAAGAAGAAATTCAATGGAAGGGTTCCTTGGGAACAGTATCCTGCCAGCTGCATAGGAGTTTGCCTGGTTCCTTTGTGTACATGGAAAAGCAAGGACTTTGTAGTCATTTTCTAGTCAAGTACATATACATACAGAAGGATGGGGCGGGGGGACAGAAAGCTCAGACAGGAAAGAGCCAAGCTGGCATTCTCAGAAAGGATTTAATAGGTCATCAGCCACCATGTGTCCCTTCCTAATCTCTATCTTCTTTCCCCCTCCCCATATGCTGATCACCTCATTCAACACCCCATGTCTCAGAAGAGAAAGGGATTCTGCCCACTTCCACTCTTACATTTTCTCTGTTCTTAGAAATCTATTATTGTAGCATGTTGGTGTACCGTTAACCACTTCCTGGGAGCCAGACTAATTGCCAAATAGACATAAATGTAAAATCCTCAAGCTAGGAATCCTAAGTAAAAAGGACTGACAGTAAAAGGAAAGGCGTATGCTCAGAAAGACAAGATGAATACACAGAACCATGCACCACCACAGAGGATAAATCCATGTAACCAGTGTGCCTCCACAGAGGAGATCAATCTGAAGAATTGTTTTTAATAAGAAATGGTCATGAAACTCACGAATTTTAAAGATTTATGTTATTTATGTGCATGTGTGCACATCTGTGTGTGAGTTTGGATATTTTAGTGCAAATGTTCATGGAGGCCAAATGTGCGTGCTGGGTACCAGTCTCACATCCCTGACAGAGCAGTATGTGTTCTTAACTCTAGGGCTGTCTCTCCAATCTCTAAGCTTGGTTATTTTTGGTGATTTAAAAACTGATGTGAAAAAAGCTTAATTTTTGTGTGAAAAATAAAACCTTTATGCCAAAGTGTTGCTCTGTCTTAAAGGGCAGATCAGAGAACCATGAAGGGGTGGAGGAATCAGATATATTCCATAGAAAAGTCAGATGTCAACTGCATACCTCTCTCTGCACAAACAGAACCATCAATAACCCTTCACTGAAATCATGCTGAGATCAGAAATCAAAACCTGTTTCGGTGAAAATGTAAAGAAGGAGGAGACTAGAGATGAAGTTCCCAAAGGAGAGAGTGGGTTGTCTTTTCAGAGGACCAGACATCCTGATAGCTATGCATATATCTGTGCTCGGCCCTTGTTATGCTTGGATGATCTTTTCAGAACAATTGTAAATGGCGGTGCATCCAACTGTCCATCAGAAGTTAGCTCAGCATGCAATCTTGACTCCAGCTATACTCAGCTTTTAGCTAGGCAGATCCCAAACTTGATTAAACACTAGATATTTGAAAAGGTAGTTACTTGTATGCATATCAAATGGCAAGTTTTTCCACTTGGAGTTAACATAACTACCTGAGGATCCATTCTAGGCAAAGATTTGAGTGGACGGGTCAAAGCTGGAAGTACTTGTAACTGTATACTACAAATGACTTGAAAGTAATAATATATCTAGAATTGTGTCTGAATCTTTAATATTTCCTTCCTTCCTTTAAATAAATACAGTCTGAACCTGATGCTTTCATTGTTTTATAGGAGAATAAAGCACACAAACTAGAAGTTGTTAAAAACTACATAGACTATACCAATCAATCATAGTTTCCTTTACCCTGTGAACAAAGTTGTCTACTCTGATGATTCTGTGTTTTCTAAGAGTTAGTAGTCTCATCTTAGACATGTTATCCTTCATCCTTGATGATGTTCTTTCAGGAAGCCTTTCTCCAAAGAGAGAAGAGCATGACTATCAGAGTCCAGATCAGTATTTCACTGTTTCAGTCTCCTTTCTTCTCAGTCAGAGAGCTACCATGAGGACTCCAGTGACTCTCACTTCTAGAGCAGAGTCAAGGTTCACCCATAGTGTCTTACCTTTGATGCTCGGAAGGAGAAAGCTGTGGATTTGGTGTCAGATTTTCCCCTGTCTTGTAGAAGAAGGCCTTGGTCTTCTGTTAAGGCCAAGTAGTGTCCTGTGGTGAGATGCCGGAGTCGAAAAGCCTGGCCCCACCTGATGTTACTGCCACTCCAGCTGCCCAAAGCACATGACAAATTACATATATAGAAGTCAGTTCTGTTCAAGATTTACACTGTTTTTTCTAACCCCCAACTTTATCTGCTTTCTTGGGGTTTTGATTAATGGTCAATGAATCCATTTCCTATCTATCTACAATTCATAACAGTGTTTTCCTTTGACTCCTCTTAAAGGCAAGGACCATGGTCTTGAGGGCAAGGCAATGGCATACTATGATTAGAAGTCCCAAGTTTTAACCCAACATTCAGTCTACCAATGCTTCTGCAATCCAGTTCAAAATGATGGGAAGCCTTCCATCTAGGAATATGTGTATTTGTGAAAGCAGTCTTTCCATTTTGCTACTGGAAGTCAAGCAGTTCTGCATCATGAAGAGTCCTGTCTTTCCGAGGAATGATAAAACAAACAAAACAACCTACGGCCACTGTAGGTTATGAGAGCTAGGGAGAGGCAAGTAGTAAGGGGTGTGATCAGGAAGCAGATATAGCACGCCATTCAAAGGAGACGAGTTCTGTAGGAACAAAGGAGGACTGAAGGTTTGAGATAAGGAATCCCAGGAGGATTGTCCATCTTTACACGGCCCATATCCAAAAGATTAGCAATCAAAAGAAGCGATGGTAAATACTAGGGGAGAAATTATTCATGGGATCACTGGTAACTCAAAATGTATCCTTTAAGTTAGGTGACATATGTGTCAAACTTTACAATCTTTTTTCACCTTTTCAATTTTTAGAAACACCTGAGAATCAAAATCATGATTATAAACTCTTTATGCTTACGTTTCTGTTGTAAAGCGCTAACAACTATGAATACACACACACACACACACACACACACACACACACACACACACACATATATATATATATGATTTGAAAGATTATTTAAGCAAGAAGTCTTGAGCTAGTCAATAAGTGGGTACCCCAGTTTAAAAATCAATATTTCTTTTATACACTATATATAGTAACTTTTGTTTTTCAATACAAAATTGATACACTCCAAGTCAGCATCTTCAAAAATTTCTCAATAAACTGTTTAAATGAGTAAAAAAGGAGAGGAAGAGGGGATATAGGCGAGGCTCCTTTATATTATTTTCATCTCTAGTAGACCATATTTTTGGAAGTATACAACTCTCATGAGAGAGAATTCTTCCTGAATATATTTCTAAAGAAACATTGGCCTAGTGCTAGGGAGGAAATGGAAAAGAAGCAGTTTGCAATACTTAGTCCCTCTCTTCTCATCCCAACTGTTTAGCTTTAACCTAACTTGCCCATTTTCTCAGCAGATAAAAGGATCTGCTCTTAACCAGATGGGTCTTTAGAATTTGGAGTTTAAGTGATGCGTTACTCAAGCTTTACAAGGTGTTACTCAAGCTCATGGTTGAAAATTCAGCCTTTGTTCTTTCTACCTATGTACATTGCTGTTTGAGACATCCTGACAAACATTTTTTTCTTCACAGCTATGTGAGGTTTGAATCTTATTTTACTAGCTGCCGTCATGACTACCTGTCTATCTGTCTATCTTTGTTGTTTAAAGATAGCTCTTACTGTAGCCAAGACATCTACTGAAGGCTTCCAGAGGATTTGTTTAATAAAATAATGGTAGTGGCAGCAAGGGGAGATGGGAAACTCTGGAGGCTTTCAGTGGTAATTGCAAAGATAGCTTTTGATTACCCAGGATGTATTAGAGTAGGGTAGAGGGCAACTAACTTTAGACTAAAAATAAGAACCTGGAAAAATCTTGGGTGTAAGAAACTCTCTCTGTGTGTGTGTGTGTGTGTGTGTGTGTGTGATTTTTCTATAATCAAAGCCATAGAAATTTTAGAATTTAGCTCTCAACCATAGACTTTTGAGGGTTCTTCTCAAGACATAACAAATGATAAACATAAGAGAACCGACTATACAGGAAAACCAGCCACTCTTGCAAGTGGTACCATCTGGACCATGTGCTACCTTATCCGAAGGGGTTCCACTCTCCATAGAGACCTGGCTCTGGTCCCAGCTCCTCCAGCTTCATAGAACACCCTCCTGTAAGCAGAGTTGGAGATCAGCACCAGTTCCTTGCAATTCCTTGCCAGTGAAGGACAATTCCTAGCAGAGGAGGCTCACACTAGCTACCTAACTCTTAAGTCAGCAAATTCAAAGGGAGGATTGGTCGGTGGTCTTTATCTCTCTCTTAGGCTGAATTAGAGCTGCCTAAGGTAGGGGACACCCCATATGAAATGGACACTCATAGATCATCAGAGGGACAGTGGAAGGAAAGGGGGACAATGTCCTCCATTTCTACATTGTTAAAATGGCTCAGTCTCATAGCATGTTACTGACCAAGGATGATCTGAGCCTTTTAGGTTAGGCTTCTCAATGTAATTTTCATTTATTATAAATAGATTTTTACTTTTAGAACACATGCAGAACAGTGTGAATCGCGTCATTATTCTAGGAAGGCTGGAACAAAGTTGAGTCTTCAGTTGCCATAGTTTTAATGGTTCCATTATTGCTTAGTTTTTTCTTTCCAGCTTAAGAACTATCTTTTAATATGCTTGTAAACACTTTTTGTTTTAGATTAATTTTAGATTTGTGAAGCAATTTCACAGATAGTCCAGAGTTACTGTACAGTGTCACTTGGTTCCCCTCACATTGTCACTTCAAATCATCAAGATAGGTTTGCCTAAACTGAGACACCAATGTTTGGTAAACAGTGTACTCAAACTCAACACTTCATTCATATTTCATCAGAAGTTTGTGATAGTTACTCTCCTATTTCAGGGCCTGATGCAGAGTGACACAGTGGTCACTAGGTTTTTCCTCTCTACTTGACTTCCTATGTTCCCAACATCTCCCTTGTTCTCTTACAACTCAGAATTTTGAGTTGTACAGTATTGTTGATGCTTTTCTAATTATTATCAAAGTCTCGATTTTTTGATCTGAACAATGGGAACCAACCTAGTTAGATCATCAGTTATGTGAATTAAATTGTTATACTGTTATTGATTAACTGTGTGTGACATGTGCATGCATGTGCACATTTCTGTGTTATTATACATAACTGTGCATGCAAAAAGGCCAGAGGAGGATGTTGGGTATCATGTTCTTGAGACTTTTCAGGACTGATCATTTAACTGCATTTGAACTCACCAGCCTTACATCCTACCTCTGTTATAGTTTTTCTATATAACAAAAGTGAACTATTGAAAAAGAAGAATTTGGATCTAGATTTTAGGGAAAAAACTTCTATAGTGGTCAAGAGGAAATAGTTACCCAATCTTTATGTTGAAGTAGTCTGAATTACTTCAAAAGGTACATATAAAAGGGAAAGATACCTGTTTTGGCTCTGTTAGTACTATGAACTAGAAAAGATGTCAGTTCTCTGTGGTTCAACTCCCCTGCCCATAAAACGAGTCTAATAAGGGTAGTTAAATCATGGGATATAAAGACTCAATGTGATTTTAAGATGAAAGTTTAAAACAAAACAAATGTTCATATAGATACATAAAGAACCAAGAAATACAGATTTACCCAAATTTTGTTTTAATACAGATTATCCATAAACATGTATAGAATAACAATTAAGAGCACAGAGATGCAATCAAATACTATATTTAGCATGGTTGCATCATTTAGGGGGGAGTGTAGAGGACATTTCTAAGCCTTGTTTTAAATGTATACACTATTAGGAAATACTTACAAAAGAAAACTGTATATTTTTTTATAGCTTTAACTCCTAGGTGTTTCTGTACCTGGCCAAAAATGGAAATGCTGCTTTCCTGGCTTTGCTATTCATAAAGATTGACAGAGATTTTCACTGGGATATCTCCGCCTTCAGCAAATACTGAAATAAATGTAGAGGTAAAGTGATCCACCTTAGGTCTCATGTGATTCAGTCCTAGAGCTATCATCAGAAGACCCTCGAAACCCAAGTTCTGAAGTATCCTTAAATGTCCATTGTACCTAACTGAGATATTCTAGCAGCTTGATCTGTTTGGTATCACAAGGTTACCATGGTTGAAACAATTTGTTCCTGTTCTCTTAAATGACAGCAATAAGAGGAGCAGAGTGGGTGGACAGCTGAGTTGCTTTTGAAAGCCTAGCTGACATCTTAGCTTTGGCTCCAACAGGTTGAGTGCCTTAGCCCAGGGCGTTTGATAAGCCAGAGGCAGAGCCAAGCATCTGAGTTCAGAATGTGAGATTGTGGCTCTCGAGTTTCCATTCTTAGGTAATATTTCCGTCGAGCCTGCCTACTCCCACGGTTTAGAGGAAAAAAAAATAATTTCATCTGGGGAATTAGTATCTTAGTAGTTCTTAGAATTTCTTAGCATGCTCTCATTGCCTGTTCCTTTTTCCTGATTTTATTGTTTTTGATGATTCTGGCTAGTTGACGATTTTTTTTCTGATAACGAACATCAGTGAAGAGGTTTAGGGTTCATAGTCCCTAGACAGAAAGCAGTACCAAGGCATCTTGTCATCCTGCATTCATTGAGAATGCCAAAATTTAGGCTCCAAAGTCCTCAATGGTTGCTTCCTTACCCAATCTTAGTCACTCATGCTGCCATGCAAAGGAAAGGGACAAGTATGTCTTGTCATCTTCTTTGGTAACACCAATCAAATCCTATGGAGTCCTTGTCTACATCCAGGTGCCTCTTGCTATTGCTTTTGTCTGTACTCTTGCTTCATTGCACTTATTTTGGAACCTGATCACTATCTCTATCATTCTCCCAACTATGTTTTTCAAATACTTCTCTACTTTCCCCTTTGCACAGGATCTTGTTAGAGCACTTAACAGGAATTACTATCAAAGGACGAGCCATCTTCATACGTCATAGTTTCCAGATCAGGCTATTTGTATTGTGGCTACTGTTTCAATAATAGAGATTAAGGCAATGCATGTGGTAACCACTTTATGTCTTCCAAATTCCCATCCTCAAAAGTAGAACAGGAGGAAAGAGCTGATAAAGATGTAGTATGATTCATTTCGATATAGATAACCACCATACACTATTATAAGCTTCAATTTTTTAGCTATCTGAAAGACTTCCACTTAATATAGCACAGTAAAATATAAAAGCAACAGTAAGTCAGGTGTTTAATCACAGATAAGAGGCAGGGGCATGTTGATGTCTGTGAGTTCAAAGCCAGCCAAATCTACATAGTGATTTCTAGGCAAAACAGATTATATAGTAAGACTCTTTCTCAAAAAGAAAGAAAGAAAGAAAGAAAGAAAGAAAGAAAGAGCCCACCCCACTAAAAACAAAACAAAACAAAACAAAACAAAGATGAAATGGAAAAAAAAAATCAGCAACTGAACAACTGAATAAGATCACATGACAATATTTAGCCAGTGATCCTTAATTCTAAGGGAAATTAGATTGACTGAACTTCCTTCACCATGTAGACATCACTGTCAGCCACTAAGGAGGTACAGAGTAAATCACTCACAACACTTACATAGGTCTAGTTTCAGTGTGCTCTATTCTATGCTCTGTTCTATGACCCATCTGGGTCCTATGAAGGTCATTCAGGGAACATAGCAAGTAGGAAGAGATTCACACTGTAAGGGACTCAAGTCACCAGTTGACAGTTTCTAAGATACACAGAAATATATTCAATCATGCTGCTTCTTGGTCCTTCAGCACACAGAATAAGGGATGAGCACCGACAAAAAGTCAACAAAGCTCCAGCTTTCTAAGCTCCTATCTGAAACAGGCCAGGATGCCACCATTGGCAGAAGTCTTATCAAGATGATCTGTAAAGTGTCAGGATTTGTCTCTGGTGTCATCAATTAAGTAAAATTAATATAGTTGAGAAGGATCTTGTAAGCATGACAAGATAAGATACTGCAGTCACCAGTTTAGACCAATTACTGTCAAAATTAAGTTGAATTTAGATAAGAGGTTTGATTTATACTTAATGTATGAGACTTCTACAGTCACAAGGCAGAATACTTTATGTACTCTTCCTCTGAGGATAAGCAAAATAGTAATAAATCTTGAGTACATATTTACTATGTACATTAATAGCTTCCATTTAATAAAATTTGACTGAAGAAAATTCATATAATATATTTGATATTCTTTACTCCAATTCTCCTCAGGTCTTCTCCAATTCTCTATCCGTAAAACTTCATGTTCTCCCTCCCTCTCTCTCTTAAAACACACACACACACACACACACCACCACCACCACCACCAACAACAACAACAACAACAAAATACAAAATAAAAATAGAAAAATCAGTAAGAGAAAATATACAAAAACATAACAAAAACATACATGTTCTCTCTCTCTCTCTCTCTCTCTCTCTCTCTCTCTCTCTCTCTCTCTCTCACACACACACACACACACACACACACACACACAAAACCAGGTTAGTCTCCCTTACTACTATTAGTTTATTGATTATTAGGCTAAAGGAGCATAGCAATAAAGTGACTCCCAATGACATAGTGCTATATATCCTTGCAGTAGATGGGAATTAACTAAGAGATCCACAACTGGATCTTTATTAAACCTGTCCCCCTCAAGGTTCGGTGGCCTTTACAGACGAGGAGGCAGAAAGAGTATAAAGGCCAGAGGTGCTGAATAACTTCAAGGAAACAGTGTCTTCTATATACAACAGGGCTGATTCACATAATTTTGAATCTTTAACAAGAGTCCATTATACAATCGCCTATTGGACTAAAGCTACAGTTCACCTCTGTACTACCTCTAACTATAGTCCTTGGGACAGCTACTTGCTAAATCCATCTTTTGTGAATTCTGATGCTTGGTTTCTTCCACATGAGTTGGTATCAAGAAAAATGAAACCAACAATTCCATCTTAATTACTTAGTCCACTAAATGGGATGAATAGAGATAAGCTGCCTTTCAAGGGCCAGTAATAACTTATGTAAACACACAGCCTCTCTAGAATGGCTGATTCTTCTCAGCAATGTGGATGATTCAGACATAGGAGCAATCAAATACACTGAATGGCTTGAGATGCATTGGAGTATTGCTTGCTTAGATTGAAGGTAATCACATTTTTTTTTTTTGAGCAAACACTACTGTCTTGCTATTCCTATTTAACAAACTGAAACTTGTGGCTAGATAAAGGTCAGTCCAAGTGAGAAAGACCTACACACATCATGTGTGGCCAAATAAAAATGCAAAGTATTTAATATGAGTTACCAGAGAGTGGAGACAGCTTAGACAGAAAAATGAGGACAGTGGCTTACCTGTGCTGAGAATCATTCTGATCTGTAGATGGTATTGTTAAACATTCATCGTGACCATGGAAAAGACGAACTACATGGCCACCAAGCAGGTATCCTATGAAAGAATGGTATACCACAATAACTGATCAAAAGCTTAAGGAGAACATTGTGTTCAATAAGGGTGAATTCATGCAAGTCCCAGCTGGTTCTACAAAACAGCAAGAAAGGTACATATGGGAAAGTATAGAGTCTATGAATTCAGGCCTCAGAGGAAAAGAATTCTAACTCTGGCAGTTAAGTCATTGAGAAATAAGTAAGGCCAAACATCAAGAAGAAGGTGAAAGCAGTGTGTTATCACTTAAAAAAAACAAAACAAAACAAAACAAAACAAAACAAAACAAAACAAAGCAAAACAAAAGGAAAAATTACTGTTAGAATGAACAGGATTTTCCAGTTTTGTAAGAAGCTAATAACTTAACATCAAACCATCAGATCTTACAATCTTAGTGTATATACTTCTTGGCAAAATCCAAATCAAATTATGGTCAAAGGATAGAAATTAGTCAGAACGGGGTGACAATCTGTTTTTAAGTGTTATTTAAGAAAAGGCAATAATATGTTCTTAAGAGACATTTTAGGAGAAGGTAGTTTTCAATTGTAGTTAAAAAATACAGATCAAATGTGATGGTACATCTATTTCCCAAAGTGAGGGTGGGGCAGAATGACTCTAGCGGGTCTGAGTGGACATGTGCAGCAACTGCTATCAACGAGCACTTAAAATTTCAGCAAAAAAGGAATCTCAATAGTTGTGAGTTCAGACCCTGGAAAGAAACAATAAACTTCAAGGGCATGATGACCCATTAGTTTTCAGATGAATCCCAAGCATTAATTCTGGGAGCATACTAGCAGGAAGCAGGCCCGGCTAAGCTAGTTTTGCACAAAGAAATTGGATTTGTTATTCTTCTGAATTAAAAAATTTCTAGGCTACTCCATTCTCAGGAGACATATGGACTTAATATGTTCAATGTCTGTATTAGGAGTTTTTCTTTTTAAATTACATAATTAGATCACTTGGGGGGGGGCTGTCTCCAACTATTTTGGGTGCAGGATTAAAACATTAACAATGAGAAATCATGCCAGAGGGGAAAATGGTGTTATCAGAGCATATTGTACAGAGATACGTGGAGTTGCGTTAGCACTTTTTTCCTTTTAACTTAGGCAAGAAAAGATTAGCTTAAACTTCCCTCAAATATGCACAAGTAGTTTTCCAATAGCTAATTATACTAATATGTACAGTTGCATTTTTGCATTTAAATAATTCAAGACATACTGAAGGGAATTCCTAGTAGCCAATTTACATAGAAAATTAAGAACCTCAGGCATCAAGCCCTTGATTAAACTCTCTATCCTCTCTTGATGGTGAGACTATCACCGCTTAAGAGTCCATCATGAATAGTCTGTGGGCTTTTCCAATCAATATCCTCCTCATCTGAGAAAACTGCCAAGTACTGTGCATTACAACTTTTTTTTTTTTTAGCTGAAATCTGTGAGAGTGTGGATCACAGTCACGGAGAAAGCATCAAGTGAAGGGCCACTAACGTCCATGAGGGCAGAGTTAGACACAAGGGAGGGATTACGGATGATGAAAGGCCCTTCTCCACCCAGCCAGATGACCGAGCTGATGAGCTCTTCAGATTTCATCCACACAAGGGCACTCAGCGCTTCTGTGAGAACACTCCTTAATTAATCTCCACAAGCTCTCTGTTGGGACTGAGATAATTTTATTTCTGTGGTGAAGATGAAACATTTAACATCAAGACAGGGCTGAAACTTTCCAGGGAAAGATTTAAGATAGGGAGTCTTGATTTCTGATAAGAGGGAAAGACTGATGGTTAATTTACAAAGGCATATTGATGTTTGTATGTATGTGCACGTGTGTGTGTGTGTGTGTGTGTGTGATAGAGATAGAGAGAGGAGAGAGAGAGACAGAGACAGAGAGACAGAGAGACAGAGCGAAGAGAGAGAGAAGAGAGAGAACAAGAAGAGAGACAGGAAAGACAGAGGGAAGGAGGAAAGAGTAAAGGAGGGGGGGGTAACAACCCTGATTTTTAAAAGTTTCTCATATCGTATCAGCAAACAGGATTTGTCATTTCCAAACTCTGTAGTTTAACTGTTAAATGACCTTATTTCCACAGAAACAATTAATGGTGAGAAGTTTTTATTTATTATTTTAAGGGGTGTTCTATATTGGTAAAAAACAAACAAATTATATACTTATTATGAAGGAAGTTCCTTTCTACTATGGAGAGAGGCATAGCATTGGGTTGGGGTATAAGCCATTTCATCTTTCCAGCAAATGATCTCTTCCAAGATGGAAATTTCTAGGCCTTTTACTTACCAATAGTAAGCATGAATAATAAAATAAAAATACTTACCAATAGTAAGCAACTCCTATGTGCTTGTAGTGATAAACTAACAACAGGTACCAAAGAATTAAAACAAGGTCAATGGTGACCATGGGGAGTAACAATAGAAAATAATCTATATTGATCTATCAGATAGAGAAAGTAGGAGAAATAAAATCATGCTGTATGTGGGTGTTGAGAGACAGCAGAAAATGTTATCATACACAGCTCAGAGGGAATGGCACACTGAGGGATGACCTACCTTCTTCGATGCTACTTCCTGAACATGTAGGATGTACGTTCCAGAGTGTTTGCATAAAGGAGGCATCCACTTGGATGCTTCCATTTGATATCGAGAGATGCTGCAATGGGAAAAGAAATGAAACCTCCTTTAAATCGCTAGTCCATTCCCATCAGAGCTGCCCACCAGAATGTCAAGCATTAAGTTAAATAGCCGCCCTTCCCCATGGCTCCTTCTACATATGTGTGGGACCTTTCTTAGCCCCATCTTCAAGTAGTTTCACAGATGGCACTTTATTCCAGAAAGAACTATGCATCCACAGAGGTGACAGACAAGTGGTAACCTTGTCACCTCAGCTGCATCCCTGACTCCATACAACTATAAAATGTCTACTTCTTGTAGGATAAAAAGACCCTCACAAATGGGAATAAAATTCCTTCAACATTAGGAGACGGCAAGGCAAAAGTGGCAGTCAGGTTTGGCCATATGAGAAACTGCTGAGAAATTCAACACTTATCTTGGGCATTTCTCTGTCTCTTGGCATCCCCACCTTGAATGGAGCTCCATTGGTACCTATCCTTAGATGAAAGACCTCATATGCCTCTGTCAGCCTCTGTAATGATGCATGCACTAATTTTTTTACATCCCCCATTCTCTATCAAGTTTATTTCCCTGCATTACTTTTTGCTGGCTTGTTTTCCACTTGGCAAGAGCCACACAATGTGATAAATTCAGAGTAATGTGACTTAATTCATCTTAGTAGGATTTGCTGAACACAACACAGTAATCTAAAAAGAAGCTAACAGTTACATTCCAGGCACTAGGACTGCCTCACAGGAGAGAGTCCTTGTCCTACTCAGCCTGCAAGTGGCTCTGTTTCCCCTGCCCACCTATTCCTAAAGAATACATTCTGAAAAGAAAAGATGCTCCTGTCAAGAGGTACTTACAAGGTATCTTTCAGAAGACACACTGACGAGGATAAGGTCATCTCCAATTCTTACTTTCTCTCCTTCAGACCTTTGTTTGGAAGCAGGATGTATGGTCCACCAACAGGCTTCTCCTACGTGAATGCCTCATGAGTTAGCCTCTGTATCCTAGAAGGCAGTCATCCTAATTCTGCCCCACATTCCTTCCAATGACGTCCCTCTCCCTCTGTCTAGCTCTTTCTGCTTCAATTCCCATTTACCTACGAGCATGCTTGTTGTCTAATGTGTGCTCTTGACTATATTTTTCTTTTTAAAGACAGAAAGACAGAAAGACAAAATTTGAGTAAGACTATTGGGGGTCAGTAGTTAAGAAGTCTGAATATTTTTAATGGATATAAGATATGATTTTTTTCACAATCTCTTTTACATCTGTTAAAAAATAAACTGATTTCGTTTTGTTTCGGTGGTACATATGGGGCAAGAAGATCAGAAGTTCAAGTTTGTCCTTGACTTAATGAGTTTGAGGCTATCTTGGACTATATTAAAGGATCTCAATCCTTGTACCCACAGAAAGAGGTTCTCGAGGACCCTATTATATTGACATATTGAGCATATAAACAGTTGTATCATTCTTCCTCGCCTTGTTTGAAATGCACTGAAACAGCAGTAAATAGAGTCTTAGTTTGTTTCTTAAAGCCCAAACCAATAAGAACTAACACAGCTTAAAACATACAAAAATATATGTACCAAGGAAGAAAAACTGTTATTGAAAAGAACTCACAATTTTAACTAAGACAATGGAGAAGAAGCTGCTGACTTAAAGGCATACCCTGCTATGAATAGATTCCAGCAGGAAAACCACTTGGGCTGGAGGTAAAGATGGGTTGTAAACAGGAAGAATGGCTAAAAAAAGGTTTTAAGGACATTTAAGCTCCAGATCCCTTCCTCATCCCACACAAGCAGTTGCCTCTTCCTCCTCCAGGGCACAGAAGAATTGTGTCTGTCTTACCACCAAGGGTCTGGCAGTAGAAATACCATAAGACACTGCCAAATTAGAAAGTAGAGTCATTCTGAGAACACACAACTACAGTTTAAAGAGCAGTTAGAAACACTCTGACTTCTCTCCCTTTGGCTTCTACCTCTCAGCTTCCAGAATGCCAGTTGCAAAAGCTGAATGAATTTTTATCAGTCCTCAGATTTAAGGATTGATTTTAGGGAAGCCAATGTACCAAAGGTTAAAGATGCCAGGGTTTGAGATTCTCCTTTAGATGCCCAGGGCTCTCAAATATAAACCCAGAGCAAGGTTTAACAGATGCCAAGCTACATCCCAGCTTCCTGTCTGCTTTTTTAACCTTGGCCTAAATATGAGCAAAGACAAAAAATTACATGGAATTTGAGGAAAGCCTCTAACATTGACATAAACAAATAAAAATAGTGGGGTGGCCTGAAAGGGAAAACAATAAAGATTATAGAGAACAAAAGCTTTAAATAATTTTACAACTAACAATCTCACAAAGAAAGAAAATATTATACTTGGAAACCGTAATGAAGAATCCCTTAAGAAACTAAAAAATATTACTCTGAAGAGAAAAAAAAAGATAAATATACACAGTTGAAAAGTCTCCCAAAAGGAACATACACACACACACACACACACACACACACACACACACACACACACGATTAGAAACAGGAAGGAAAAAAATGACAGTTGAGCATGGTGGCACACACCTTTAATCTGAGAACTCAGGAGGCATCAGCAGGCAGACCACCACTGAGTTTGAGGCCAACCTGGTCTACATAGAGTGTTTCAGGATGATGCAGTAAAACTGTGTCTTTAAAAAAGAAGAGAATTATGATCTGAGAGGGAGTGAGGAGAGGGAAGGAAGATTAGAAAGAGAGGCTAGTGAGGGCTTTGGAGGAGTAAAGATAAGAGGAAAATGATGCAATTATATTTCAATCAAAATAAAAATCTAAAAAATTCTAAAAACCAATCTAGAAAGATCCCCAGAAAGCAAGAATAAAGAGTATTAACAGAGAAATAACATTTCTAAAACTTTCCAAGTGCTGGCCAAAAGCATCTGCCAGTAGAAAAGGTCCCCAGAGTTCTTTGCCTAGGTAAGCATCCACCCTATACTGCATCCTCCTGAGACTGCACAACGGAAAGGATCCACAAGACACACCATGGGATTTCAGACATTAGAGAAAGAAACAGATTTTAGAAAAGAAAAACCATCACACACAAAGCATCAGGAATCAGAACATGCTTGTCTCAATAGCCAGAACACAAGTTAAAAGCAAGCCAGCAGGAAACCAGGAAAAAATACTTTTAATACAGAATTAAGCTAAATTATGAGTTACTTATGAAGCTAGAATGAACAAAACTTCAGATAATTTTGTATCTGCATGCATCTTTTCCTGTAAAAACTACTGTATGGTGTGTTTCACCAAAATACAATAGTTAGTAGTTGATGGTGTAGCAGAGGAGACACAGAATCTAGAAGAGGCAAAACACACTCCTTGAGTGATGACAGATGTCTCTAAGAATGTGAAGAGATAATGTGACTGAACCTAATAATTTAGGGACATTCTTGTTTGATGGGAAAGCTTGGGAGTGACTCCATGGTTTAGTCACAGAAGACAAAACAAACGAAGACAAAACTAAGACAAACTAAAGCCTTAAAGCAGCAAGACAAGCTTGACTCTACTACACCCTGTGGGTTACTTACAAATATGTGACAGTAGTTATATCAACGTAGTTATTGCTTTGGTTTTTATGAAAATATAGATATGAACATACTGAAAATGTAAGGAAGAAGGATGGTGAAGAGTACAATGTAAGAATAAAGCTTTATCAAAACATGAATAGATAAACCTAATCTAGAAAGAATAATGAAATGGCAGTATATATATATTTTTTTTTTTCATAGACGACAGCACATGATACTAGAGAAGCTGAATATAGATGCCCAAGACAGGGACCTAGAGGCAGGAGCAGATGTTTTTAATACCATTTATCTTTTAAAATTATGTGTATTTGATTAAATTTAAAAATGCATTATAAAAGACCTTTTTCATTAAAATGCATTATAAGTGATCTTTACATTAAAAGTGAAGAATGATTAGCCTATTCAGTATATAGTCTGGGGTCTATGAGAGGGCATCCAGCATGAAGACTATCACAAATAGACATACAGAAAAGACAGAGGGGTGCTGTTCTGTCACTTCTCTGGTCCTTGGAGTTGTTCCCTGCACTCCTAGTGTGGACTAACCAGTCAGTCACTGGCTTTAAAATTCATGGCAGCACTTGCAGAATGTGTATGATGTCACATTTACAACCACTTCTCCATAAATCTGAATTCTAACTATATGCCTAAACATTGACATCAAAACAAACCTTAAAAGTGTGAGGAACTGAGCAACCAAACTCATAAGTACAGTGATTCTTCAGTCTGTTCAGCCTAAAAAATTACCGGTGTGTAGGTTCAAAAAAATCAGATGGTTAATAAAACATCCACTCTCTAAGCTATTTCTTCACATGGTCTCCTTGACATCCAACACAGCTAAGAATCAGTCCACTTACTCATAACTCCAAAGAGGTTTCTGTGCTAAAGAACATTTACAGGATTGCTCGCTAAAGAACTAGGATTCTACCCTGGCAGATTCCATGTGACCCATCTTCATGATAGGTCTCATCCCATAAAACCCCAGTTGTTAATGGTGGAAGCCAGTGCACTCTCCAGACTCAAGGAGAATATGACTGGAATGGATCAAGGGTGAAAAAAAGCAAAGTACTTCAGGCAATAAATTTGCATGAAGATACAGCCAGTCAACCCTTTCCTATGCATCCACACAAAAGTCAGCTTCCGAGCAGCCTGTTTGAACCTGGCCTGGCTCATATATATCTACTAGGCTCATATATCTGCTGTCACCAAAGTTCCTACAAATTCTATTTCCAGGGACTCAGAAAGCAACTTCTGAAATGACTAACAGAATCTACTTTCCTTCCTTTTCATTACAGACTCTAATAGTAAAGTAAGGACATTTCCTGAATTTACTAAAATTTGGTATTTCTCTAACCCTTTCCAGCTTTAGGAAAATATAACACTGTTTCACTGCTTTATAAATAGAAAACCTACATGAGTTTTCTGATTGCGTGCTCCAAGATTGGCATCTGGCTTATACAGAGAGGCCAACTCACATTCATACTGTGACATTTTACTCATTTTGTAATTTTTAGCAAAGACTGACAACATTTTGGAGGAATTATACTTGAAGAAAAACACATAAGCTGAAAACCAAGAAACCCCAAATCTAATTCACACATGATCTTATTTTAGGGAGGAAGAGGTCATGACAGTCAGAGATAAGCCCCAATTTTTTCTGTGTACAATGGGAGAGGACACCTCTGTACAGGTCACAGAACCAGTGGGGGCACATGCATAGGATTCTACATGTTTTCTGATCATCATAAAATCAGATATCCATACCCTTAATTGATAAACTAGGCTCATTTTAGAACAATAGCATAGACTTTTGACTTTCTTTGGAGGTGTAACATTGGAACTGCTGTCCTGTTAGTGGAAAATGCCATAATGTTAGAGACTATATTCCAAACACAATTTCTGTAGTTCCCAAAGGGATTTTACTTCCCTGGTCTCTCTTTCCATAGTCTGGTTAATTCTGAAGCCCTAATTGTAGTCTGATTCTACTCAGTATCCTGACAGCAAATCCTTAATTGTCTTGAAGTCATTTGAATCAGTTTCTGTTGCTTGCAACCACACCTAATTGGTAACAGCGCAACCTCTACCCAGAGCAGAAATTCAATATGCAATGCTCTCAGCTGATGGTCTGATTGTCCATACATGTTTCTAGCCACAGAGAGCATGCAATGTCTCCTGGCTAGCTGTTCCTCTGCTGGTTAATTGCAGATACTACAAAACATTTTCCTTCACTGAGGTGAAATATGTATTGTTTCAACTTCTATCTGCTTCTCTGTTGGTCTTCAGAATAGCCCCCAAGGAAACTGGTATTTTCTTGATAGTGTAACTTTTAAAATAGTTTTCTTGGGCATCTGTCCTTCATTTCTGGATTCTAGAGAGTGAGTTGGTATCATTTAGGCCACCACGTTTCTTGGTACCCACTTCTAAAAGGAATATGCCATGTAGCTTAGACTGGTCTTAATCCTCTTAGGTAGCCCATGTGGACCTTGAACTCATGATTCTCCTTTCTCAGCCTCCATAACACCACTCCATCTGGTTGATTATATATACACACACACACACACACACACACACACACACACAACACACTTTATTCACATACATATGTATATGTAGAAGAGGAGAGGTATCCAATGTTTTTGATACTTTGTAGAAGACAAATGATGTTGAATTATTCATTGTGAAATTTAAGAAAATTTTCTCTCTTTTGAATTAATCCTATCACAAAAGTTTTAAGTTTAGATCAAGTATACTGACATTTTGTCATGGCTTTTTCAATTATTTGACAATTGGGCTTTTTAGTTGTTGATATATTTACTTTCTGGCAAAACAAAACAACAAAACAAAACAACCCATTTCTTCCCTTACAGAGTTAAGTTTTATATGTGGTATTTTAAGCAATAACCTAAGTAAACTTAAAGAAAACTATACAGTAGGTATGCTGGAGATGCACTGGGAGGACTAAGCTGAGGCTGGTGAGCATCACTGACATGGTTTGGGAATGGAATGTTTGCCGAATCCAAAGGTCCCAGTTCTCTAAACTAGACACATTTCACTATTATGAAGTCATTTTATTGTTGTCTTAGTACTCAGTACCTTCAGTTCCCAAGAACTAAACTGTCTATTTATAGCAATAATCCATTAGAGCAATTTCAGCTCTCAGGCTCCAAACATCACACGGTCCCTGCCTGAGTATCCATGTTTTCATGCCTCACACATCCTCCCGTGATTCAGCCTCAGAGATTTTAAAATCAGTTTTATCTTCTTGACCTTGATGATGTACAATTCCAGATGAGTAACATATCCAGCATCTTTCTCAAAAGTCCTGAGCATAAGACCCCACCAGACCGAAGCTGGGAATGGCAACTTACCTGTGGCATGTTCCCGCAGACCTACATCAAAGGCAAGTTTATCTGTCTGGGATCTTGACGTGGTCAAGCACGTTAGATACTGTGGAGCAAGAGCACATGCTAGAAGTCATACCCTTTCACCAGTTCCTGGCACCTGGCACCACCACTAGTTAAATTCCCATTAATTGAAAAAACAAAAACAAAATAAAACAAACCTCAGTCTTCTCCCACATTGGAAAGTCAATTGACATTACCCTTTTGGAAAATCTTTTTGTTTTAAATCTAAAATCTCAAAGGCATTCTTATCTGATGGTTTAGTAGTTTCTAGAACTCTATATAGTAAAATTGAAATATTCAATATGTTTTAAGTCCAAAGGTATTCCGAGAAACTTTTAACTTGAACTGGAAAACAATATAAATGGATCACTAATGACCAGCAGTAAAGAAGCAGATAGATCAATGCTGGGTCTTCTGTTTTATGGACTATTATGCCATTCCATTAAGAGTACTGAAGAATGTGTAGATAGAAAATATTTATTTTTATAAGATGTTGAGCCAAGAAGTCACATAAAATAGCACATTTGTATAATTGACACTTACACAAAACTTTAATGTATGATTAGAACGAATTACATTGGAATAATCATAAAAATTGTGCTCAGATAAGTAAAATGGGTGGGAGAAGCTGGAAAATCAGATAATCCCCTTATTTTTTCTAATTTAATATTTTCTGAGAACTCCATACATGAGTACTGCATCTATTTCATTCCTGCCCCTCCCCCTCCAACTCTTCCCACATGGCCTCCCAAACTCATGACCTCTTTGATTATTTTTGTTATATTCCATATACATATACACTTACACACACACACACACACACACACACACACACACACACACACGTATGCTTGTGTGCACACACACATGCATGTGCCCTCCTCCCACATGGATATATAATCTACTGAGTCCATGTGTCCAGGATTGATCACTTGAGGTTGTATAGCTGATTTGGGACTTTGTTCTTTGTCACTCTCTCAGCAGCCATTAGCCACCTGTAGCTCTTCATCTAGGGCAGTGGTTCTCAACCTTCCTAATGCTGTGACCCTTTAATACAGTTCCTCCTGTTGTGGTGACCCCCCAATCATAAAATTACTTTACTGCTACTTCATAGCTGCAATTTTGCTACTGTTATGAATCATAATATAAATATTAGTGCTTTCCAGTGGTCTTAGGTAACTTCCATGAGAACATCGTTCGACCCCAAGGGTGACCCACAGGTTGAGAACCACTGATCTAAGGGCTGGGCCCCTGTGGGAATATCCTGTCCATGGTGGCATAACAACTGCTACTAGTCTTATTTTTTAAAAATTTTCTGAGTTTTTAAACATCTTAAAATAACATTTACCCTTTTCTGTGGCTTATAATAAGAGATATGCAGGTGAAACTTTTCAAAAGAATTGTTTTAAAAGCAGCTTAAGAAAAGAAATCAACCCAGGGCCTTTTCCTTGGCTTCTTTGCTGATGGCACAGTGATATAGGCTGGAATTAGAGTGTGAGGGAAAGAAGCCCAGGCACACTCGTAGCTCTCTGCAAGCAGGTGGAACATGGTTGCATTATAAAACATCTTATTCCAATGGCTTTACTCCAAAGGCACTTTTAAAAAGCCAATGCAGAGTTTATATTAATATGGAGTGGTTTTATTCTTCAGTGAATTTAACATCTCTACCAAGCTGCTAGCTGCTAGTTTTGAGAGCCATGGGGAATATACTGGTTCAAGACTTATTTATTCTATCTGGGTAGAAAAACACATTTTAGGGTCTCATTTGCTCTCTACATAAGCAACAGATTCTAAAAGGTGATCACCTCTCCTTTCCCGAGACTGCCAGTAAAATGGTTACCCCATTCAAACCTGCCCCAGTACTCAGATGCAGTTTTGTTTTGTCCTACGCTGTGAAGGAACAAAGCAGTGAGTGTTCAGTCTGAAAGGTCAGCTTTGTATGGGTGTTCAGACAAAATATGCTGCAGCAAATCAATTATTGAAGAAGTAGCTGCTGATTGCGCTACAATTTGATAGTCCAAGCTTCGAGAACTTTTTGTGAAGAACGTGTGTAAGTGCGCGAAAGCAGCAGTCTCCCTGTTCCCCCTCCCAGTGCTAAGATCACATGTTGCCATGTCTACTGTTTAGGTGAGTGCTGGGGCTCTGAACTCAGGTCCTCACGTTTGCACGCTACGAGTATCAGTTTTATTAGGGTTATAAAATGATTATTCTTCCTTATACCAGTAGCATTGGAGAATTATATACTTAGTTGCTGACAGAAAGTACTGTTGGAGTCAGTTCATTTTATACTAAACCAGCATCACAACACTCTTAATACCTCTTTGCAAAACATTGGTAGCATATGCATTTTTCCAAGTTATATTTGTTATATTATTGCATGGTTTTCATTCCAAGCCCTTGCTTCCCAAGTTAGGCTGAATTATCCCTATTCTAGTCTTCTGGTTTTAAATCCCTGATTAGTTAGAGCCTGGACCAGTTTTCTGTGATTGCCTCATCCACTCTCTTCCTCTTGCCACTGGATTAGCATAATACCTTCAAATTCTTCCAGGACTGAAGGCCCTGGACATGACTCCATTTCTTTAGCTGTGCACAAGTAGAGAAATGTCACACAATTCCCATTTGATTTGTTTTCTTTGTAGATGAAATAAATCAGTCACTCCACAGCTCATTTGATCAGTCATGCATTCAAGAAATATTTACTGCATAGCTAGTATGTGAAAGTACTGTACATGGTGGGGTTACACTGGCTGAATTTTAAAGAAAAGGAACAGCTCTTTTCCTCACTCAGTGGGACTCACACTCTGCAAACAGAAATTCCTGGAACTTGAGGGGAGTGATAGGAAGACAACAATAGGCTGAATTATTTATATTCTGAACTGCTCTCAGTGTTCTTCATTTCTTCCCTATGAATGGTGAAAGCTGTCATCTCCATGTGCTTACCATTCCACTGAAGGAGTGTCGCAGGAGAATTGCATGCCCGTAGAGCAGGGTCCTGTGGCCACCCCCTTGTGCTGCCTGTGGGAACGAGGAAGAAAACTGTCAGCACACACCAGCTGTGGCTTCTCTGGCAGAAAGCCAACACAATTTGGGATGCAGACACCAAGAAAACTATTTATGACAAAAATCCCTAATAATTCATTCAAGAAGCACATGTCCAGCTGATTGATGGCGGGAGACTTGTGAGCGCAGCCATGCGACATCCTTGGGCGAGGGCAGGGAGGCCTGCTGCTCTTCCCAGAATTGGCCTCTGCCCAGGATGAACAGAACAGAAACCCAGAACTGTTCTACACTGATAGCATGTGAAAAGGGGGTGGGGGAGGGCTCTGCTTACCTTTCTTTGAAACTTCTCAGAAGCGGCCAGAATAAGAGAGAAACAAGTATGGAGTAACTATAGCCTAATGCAGGAGAATAACATGGTGGACAGCAGCGATGTGCACTCTGGGTCTTGCAGTCTTTGTTCCCTTCTGGGCACTTGTGATTTCTGCCCACCCAACTCAAATGGTCCTTTTTATACAGATCTTACCAACCGTGCATGGCTCTGAAATCCAGGACTTTAAAAGAGTAACCTAGTGCTGCAGAATAGTCCCCTTAGTGGATAGGCCCACATGGCTGTCTTCTCTGCCCTCCTCTGCACATTAATTTTGATGATCTGGCAGTGGTTGACCAACCAGTAGAAAGAAATGTCAGAGAAGATAAAATAGCACAAAGGAAATCAAGTCATTGGTGCCTGAGCTTCTGACTCTGATCAACACAGTGCTATGCTGAAATGAACAACATACACTATGAAACAAAGGTCTAACTTATTCCAGTTACAAATGGGTTTGAAGAACAGTCAGCTGAAATGGGTAAGTAAGAACATGTTTTGGTATGTACCTAGCTCTCCTCACATCATGCAAATTTATCCCCATTTAACATAATTTTTTTTAAAAAAAAACATACTTTTTTTAAAGAAGATGCTTGCTGCTCACAGTCTCTGTCTTCCCTAAACATGTACCAAGAGACTTCAAAGTCTGGGATAGCTACCAATTTGTGTGTGTGTGTGTGTGTGTGTGTGTGTGTGTGTGTGTTTGCCTATGCTTGTGTGTGTGTGTGTAGTCTGAAAGTGGACATAGTTGTCTTTATCAATTACTCTCTACCTTATTGTTTAGAGATAGGATCTCTCATTAAACCTGACCAGTTGGCTGGTTAGTCAGAAAGCTCCTGGAATCCTCCTGCTTCTTCCTCCCAGTGCTGAGATTACAGGCACATGCTGCCATGCTTGGATTATATGTGTTGGTGATCTGAATTTAGGTTCCTATGCTTGTGCAGCAAGCACTTTGCCCACTGAGGCATCTTCTATGGACCACGATCAGAATAATTTTCACATTTGACTTTTCTAGTCAAAAAGCAACTTTTATATATCCCATTCTTTCAGGGCTGCAGACTGGCTGCCCAAGGCACTGTCTGCAGTTTTATCCTGCCTATTCTTCCCCTTCTAGGCATGGCAATGAACGACATAGAGGACAAGAAGCATGTGGTGGGGAGAGAAACAGAGGTCTTTTTCATCTCAATTCTGTTTGAATGAGCAGAGTTGCTCTGTCAAAGAGATTTTTTTCCCCATGTCATACAATGTGCCTAAAGAGAAAAAGACAAACGTGCTATATTGAAAAGAAGCTGGTAACTAAATATAAATGTGGCTGTGCTCTCCCTCCCCCTGCCTATAGAGATATATGAGTGTTCTGAGACTTTAATACCGTGTCGGATTACACGGCTCTTCACAATATTTCCAAATTTCATGAAATCGTTTGCACTAACTTCAGCTGTATTTACAAATGTGTCAACACCTTACGTTAAAATTAGATGTACTAAGTCATTTTACATCTTGTCTGTCTGACTGGAATTGTCCCTGTGAGCTTATATCCTTACAACTTAACTGATGCTTCCAATGGCTCATATTGAATGCACATTCTCCCAACATGAACAAGTGACTAGATTAGGTGTCCTGTTATCAGCTGTAGGTCCCTTCTTTTCTAACTCTTCTGTGTTCCCCATTTTTTTCTGTGTTCCCCATCTCTGTAATTATAAGGAGCCAGGAGTTGCTGACTTTAAACAGTATTATGGAGGGGCATGGGCTTGTTCTCTTTTGAGACTTCTAGAAACATTGATGGGATCTCATGTCTTTCATTATATTGCTACCAGAAAAAGAAAGAGATTTAGATGCCCACTGGAATTGAATGTAACTTTTTTCTACAGACCTTTGGAGCCTCATGTTCTAGAGTTTGTCTCACATAAGACAGTAGTTTCTAGATGTTATGGGATTTCAGAATCACCAGTCCCCCACTCCACAATACTAATTTCAGTAGGCCTGGGGCTACTCTGAGAATCTGCATTTCTAACAAGGACTAGATGATA
>NW_021627972.1:0-57350 GCF_004785775.1 Grammomys surdaster
GAAATGTAAATAAAACATCCAATAAAAAAAAAAAAAGAAAAAAAAAAGTCACAACACCTAAAAAATGTCACTCTCTGACCTCGCCCCTTTTCTCCCAAGATCTCTATGTCCTGAAGGGATCCTATCCTATGTCTGGAAGAAGGGCAAAGTAGCAGGAAGAATTGGAACCCATGGAGCTTGCTAAGTTTCCCTCAGGGTTGATCACTATTCCCTGAGGGTATAATCACATTTCCACAAAGGTGTTCACTCTTCATCAAGCCTTTGGGTTTTTCTGATGGTCCTTTGTCATATAAAATTCTGATGAAATAAATTTGTTGTTTTTTTTTTCTTTAAAAAAAAAAAAAGTACTTGTTGCTTATTCAAGGGGACTGATGTTTGGTTCCTAGCACCCAAACGGTGGCTCACAATGATCCGTAACTCTATAGAGCTGGGGGATCCAATACCTTGTTTTAACCTCTGAAAGCTCTAGGCATACACAATACACATATATGTGTGCAGACAAAGCACTGATATGCATAAAAGAAAATAAACTTAATCCTAACAAAGTATGAGATTTATAAATCTATGTAAAAATAACTACTTTGATTATTCACATTAAAAAACCAGCCATATTTGTAAATAACTTTCTGTAGAACATAACATTGTTATAGAAGTATTTTATGATCTGCCTTCTAAAAATATCATTGAATAACTTGTAATCATATTATACTCTGATGTACCAAGATGAAACATGAGACTTTTCCAAAAATGACTAATGATTCTGTCATTTTCATATTGTAAAAACTGAATGTATGCATTCCATGGAATAAAAATCATTTATTCAGCAATATTAAGGCTGCAAGGGAAGTATAAAAAGGAAAGAAAATATCAAGCACCCCTCTAAACACTTGGGACACACTTCTGCTTTAAAATTCCTGCTAACACAGCTTACAAGAGTACTAAGACAGATGCTAAATAACAAGCCACATGATGTGTTCATAACATATAAATCAAAGAGTGGCACATGGAAAGGCTTGACTATTATTGGACCTCAAAGGTAGGACTAAGCAAGTTATGAAAGAATCCAGAGGAAGAGCATTCTAAGAATAGAGAACAAACAAAAAAAGCAGGGAAGTGGAATTTGTCTGGTGTCCTTACAGAGCAGCAAGGAACTCATGACTACAGTAAACAAATGTAAAGATGGTAGACAGGTCACAGATGCTACAAGGAGTCTGACTGGTACACACAGAGTTATGTCTAATACTAAGAAAGATTTTTGGTTTTTCACGCTGAATGAACATGGAATTTTAGACTGATTTTGAGTAGGGATGATCCGGCATGTTTTAAAGGGATCATTTTTGATGGCTGTGCTTTGGAGACTGCAAGGAGGACAAAGTAGGGCATAATAAAACCCATTAGAACTCTATACAGAAAGAGATATTGAAAATTTCAGAAGGGGGAGACTTGAATATAGGTTCTCTTTCAAAATGGGTAGTTTCATTGCAGGTATACACTGTTAAAGTTCATCAAAGTGTACCCCTTTAGACCTAGAAAACATTTGGTAATGTTGGAAACATCTTTAGTTCACACAATTATGGGACGACTTAATGGTACCTAATGTGTAGCGATCGGGAGTACTAAACATCTTACAGTAAGTATCCAGCATAATTCTCCCAAACAAAAAAAAAGTACTTAGCCCCAAACAGAAAACAGTGCTGAGGTTGAGAAATCATGCTTTACTTAAAATAGAGGGATGGAGGGACAGTTGATAGATGATTAGTCTACGGCTGGTGATGTAAGAGTTGAAGGCAGTAAGAAATGATAGCAAGATTGGGATGTTTTGAAGGTAAAAGTAACACAATATCCTAACACACTGAAATTATGTCAGGGAACATATACGTAAGACACTGTAATATGAATCTTAAGCAGTGTGGCTCTCAAACACTCAGGAAATGACCAGCTGCTTTACCTCCACTCCAGAGAGTAAGGTAAGACAGGACTGGCCCAAATGCTACAGTAACATCTAATACCTCTGTACCTTCTCCACCAGGATCCGGTCGGTCTCTTGCACGCTGGTATCAGGCACTTGCTTGTCCAAGTAACCGACTGGATAGAGTGAGTCTCCCTGTCCACTGCCCCGGTCACTTCGGCCCCTAAAGAACCAAACCAAATCAAGAGACTAAAACTGCGACTTCCCAAGCGCGGGTTTCCATCCCTATCAACCACAGGAAAAAGAACCTCAGATGTAGCTACCCAAATTAGACCCTCTTCGTGCTTTCGTGTTCTCAGCCTATTGGTACAACTAAAAGATCCTCGGGAAAAAAATAACTCCCACAGCACAAAATCTCCTCAGGTAACATCTGTGTGCCGGCCACTCGTGTCGGAGACTTACACCCGAGGCCCAGGTCCGCTAGATCTCCGGCCATTCTAAGGTAAGGATCAGACACCAAGCTTCACTCAAGACTCACCTGCTACCTCCTCCCGGCCCACTCAGCTCAATGGCCCATTTGAACCGTCGACCTCGGTTGGCCACCAGGCTTCCCTGGGTCGTCATGACAGCAGCCGCTGGCTAAAAGTATCTTCAGCCTCCCGCAGCTGCGTTCTGCTCGTAGAAACTAGCGGCGAGTGCAAGCTCTCCGACTTTCTGACTTTCGCCGCAGGGCACTTCCGGCGCATAATGTGAACGTCACGCGTTCCCGGAAACGCGTCTGTCGGGAATACAGCAGAAAGAGTGCCTGGATTGAGAAAAGCCTCGAAGCGACTCGGAGCACCAGCTTTCTGAAACTTCCCTCCGACTACATCTCTCACTTGTGCTCTGGTCTCTTAGGTGTGCGTTAGCGAGCTGGTGTCAAGTCCAAAATGACAAGAATTGAAGCCAAGAAGAGCACGAAATTGAAATCCTGTTTTAATCTTGGAGTCGTCGGGAATTGGGTGACCTTGAGCGAATTATTCAACCTCTGAGTACTGTGTGCCCACGTGTTGCAGGAGCTATGTATTTGTCTTGTTGTTGTTTTTGTTTAAGTGGTTTTTTTCCCTATAATTCTCAAACTAACCCAACAAGGGAACAGATAAGGTGGGTTCAGGATTTAACTGGTCTCCTTTTAAGTCCTTTCACTACTTACTGTGCCACTTCGTCTAGGTTAAATTCATTGCACCACCTGCCTCATGCAAAAAGATGGATAATCGCCTAATTTTGACCTGTTGTGAGATTAAATAGGACTTATAACCTAGACCTAATTTTTCTTGTCATTAAACACTATCATTCCTAGAAAATGGAGTTTATATTCAATGGCTTGTCTATATTGTAATTTAGCCTATTAATGAAAAATTGTTTCCGCCCTCTCACCCCTTTTGTAAATTCAGTGTTAGTATGAAAATCATTTAGGACATCTGTTTCTATTGTACTAGGAGCGGAATTGCTACATCAAAGAGTATGTGTCATTTTTAAAGAATTATTATTTTAAATGCCTACTTTTTAATTATCAGTTCAAAGACAGTAGTTTTTGTTTATTTCTTTTATTTACCTTTATTAATATTATTCCCAAGTTATTTGTTACGGCTGGAGTTTTGAGGAAAGGACTACAGTGACAGTGTGGTTGAGGATCTGGCTGAAAAATGCCTCCTTTGCCAACTAAGAGTTTTGACTCTTAGAGATAATGGTGATCTGCACACACATTGACGATTCCTGCCTCCACACCATTTTCCAGTTTTGCAGTTCTATGTGCAGAGAATAGAAAGTTATGAATCACATCCAGGGTAGCAGAGTGGTAGAGGGCATGAGATTTTATCATGCTATTCAGAACACTGCAACTTAAGACATTAATCTAGAATTTTCCACTTAAAGTTTGTGGAACACAGTTGAAACTAGGATAACTACATGCAGATAACCTAAGCCAAGAAAAGCAAAACTGTTGATTGAAAAATTATAATTAAATATGCCACGGTAGAAATAAGTTATAATTAAACATATATAAAACAAAATATAAAATAGGATATCCATCACGAATGTTACTGTGTATTAAGTAATAGTTTTCAGGTAATGTCTAATTTTTAGGGTACTCATGCTAATAAATTTTTAATGAACATGTTTTAAAAACAAAGTTGTTTGATGAAATTGCATATTTCTACTTAAAGTATTTTGTCATTATATGAAAGTTTAAACTATAAATCACAGTTACTTTGTCCTCAAGGAGTAAACCAGGAAGTTTATTCCTTTACCCCAAGAATCTTCACTGTAATTTGCTAAATTGTATCTCGGGAAAGATGAAGCTATTGGGACAAGATACTTACATCTAAGGTATTTTCAGTACTGTTAGTATAATGTAATAAACCATTTAAAAAATGACAACAAGGCAGATATGGCTTCATTGGCACATCAAACTACAAAGTGGCTGCCAGCATACATATGTTCTTCATGACTGGGCACCACAAGACCACACCTCTTCACAGACTCCAAGGAGTTAAGCGCTGAAGTGACCAGCTTCTCAAAAGCTGTTGTCTGTACATTGGATATGTTCTACTAGCTGGGCTGCCTTGTTGGCCTCTGGGAGAGGATGGGACTAGCCTCACAGAGACTTGAAGTGCCAGGTGGGGGGGGGATACCCAGGGGGTCCCCCTCCAAATCAGAGGAGAGGAGGAGAGGGGAGGGGTAGGGCTGTGGGAAGGGGTGACCAGGAGAGGGACAGTGAGTGGGATGTAAAATGAATAAATAAAATTTTTTTAAAAATGACTAGGTCCTAGATCTCTGGGCCAGACAGCACTGCCACTGGCCCCAGGCCCAGTATGCCTGGCCTTCCCAGCCAATGATGCCTTCCAGGTCCTGCACATTGAGCCCTTCTCCAGCCTCCAAAGTTTCCAGAAGTGATGAAGCCACAGAATTCTGGACATGGTGCCAATGAACAAGCTGTGCAATCAAGGGCCCCACACCCATCCCCTAGAGGCCCATTCCCCTAGTTAGAAAGAGTTTACTGTCAAATGGCTACTACAGAATTGCTTTTAGGTTTTTTTTTTCCTTATCTGAAGTTAGTTTTTTGGTTTTTTTTAATCTATTTATACAGGATCCAACTATGTACCCTTAGCTGGCCTTAAATTCAGAGATCAGCCTGCCTCTCCCAAAATTAAAGACATGTGGCATGATCTGGGGCCTTTTTGGTTGCTTGTTTTATGGTTTTGTTTTTCTGTCTTTCTTACAACTCCTCTATTGTCCAATAGAATGTAGTAGAGGACTGCTCTATGCATGTAGGAATGCTTCAGGAGAAAAATGAAGGACATTCCACAAACCTTACTTGCTCATTTTCCTTCTCACTGTTTTTGTTTGATTGTTTGTATTTTGTTTTTTAAACAGGGTCTCACATAGCTCAGACCAGCCTCAAAGTCACCAGTTAGCCAATTAATAATAGCCTTGAACTCTCAATCTTCCTGCTGCCTTCCAAATGTTGGGATTATAGTCCTGCACAACTGTGGCTAGATCTGCTTATTCTTTTGAAAAGATTATCAGAATAACATTAGAGATGTGTGTGTTTAAAAAAAACCGAGGTTTTGATTGTGCTTTGTAAGGAAAAGGACCAATATGTGGGTTTTTAAAAATGTTTTCTTTTTTTAGGTATTTTTAACCTATGTATGTACATGTTCTTGTGTGTCTATGTGAATACATGTGCATATATGTGCAGGTGTCTTAGGAGGCCAGGTGTCAGATCTGGAGCTTATATTACAGGTGGTTGGTAGCTGCCAGAAAAGGGTACTAGGAACTGAACCCATATCTGTAAGACCAGCACAGGCTCTTTAAACTCTAGAGCCATGGTTTGTTTGTTTGTTTGTTTGTTTGTTTGTTTTTTCCACTAGCCTAGGAAATCTGGATTCTAAATCCGAATGGGCTCAATTAGGGATCCGCTTGATCTTAATTTCATTTGTAAAATAAACTTAGATGAAATGATTCCTAAGGGTGCCCTCTAGTTCCAGAATTGATTACACTTGATGTCAACAAATAATATGTGCTGGTTGTGGAGGAGCCTGCCTGCAATCCCAATACTCTGGAAATGGAAGCTAGAGGATGTTACAAGCCAGCCTGGACTACATTGAAAGACTTTCAAAAACCATTTTGCCTACTGTGATGGTTTGTATATGCTTGGCACAGGGAGTGGCACTATTAGGAGGTGTGAGCTTGTTGAAGTAGGTGTGTCACTGTGGACATGGGCTTAAGACCCTCCCTCATCCTAGCTCCCTGGAAGTCAGTCTTCCACTAGCATCCTTCAGGTGAAGACACAGTACTCTCAGCTCTGCGTGCACCATGCCTGTCTGGATCCTGCCATGCTCTTGCCTTGACTACAGTGGACTGAACCTCTGAACCTGTAAGCCAACCCTAATTAAATATTATCTTGTATAAGACTTGCCATCGTCATGGTGTCTGTTCACAGCACTAAAACCCTAAGACGTCTACTGTCCTTTCCATCCATATACACTTCTAGAAAGGGAAAGGAAAAAGACACGACTGATAGACAACCAAAGAAATAATAAGATCTCATCTCCCCATGCCCTCCTCTAGACTTCCTGGGTCTCTGAATTATGCTGAAAGTTCTTTTGGCATTAATTATAGCAATTTTAAACCTGGAAGCACTGTGGCTGTGCTTGGGAGGCACATGTGGGGAGTACATAAAAATACTAATGCTTGATTTTGTTTTTTTGGGTTCTTTGCAAGGGCGGCTATGGGTGAGTTTGTCCCAAAACAGCAGCTACAGTCACCTCAGTTCCATCTTTAGTCCCTCAACATTTCCCTTGGATAAAACACACTCAGCAGCTTTCAAGTTCAAAGCATCAAAAGGCAGTGGCAAGGATGACAAATATAATAATGCTCTATGAGCAACTGGAAGCATTTTCTATATTGCTCTATGGACATACACAGCAACACAAATTGAAATAGAATGGAACCTGCACACTGTAGGCAGAGTCATCCCAAAGGGCAAGATCAGCAGTCAGGCCAGCTGGTCTCCCAATCAATGAGTTGTCTCAGAACCAACTCACAGGTGAAGCCAAGGAAGAGGATCATGTATGCATGAAAGCATGACACATGGAAGAAAGCAATGTACCTTTGAGACCTTAGAAAAAATTAGTAGTGCCTGGGCACTGCTTCCAAAGATTGGGATTGACTCCCTCTGGGTGGGCCCAGGGTGTCAGTATTTCCTGAGGTTCTTTTGATACTGCTGTATAGGAAGACCTAAAAAGCACAGAACAAAAGCATCTCATTGCCCTAAAATAATAAAGTTTGGGTTTTCACAAATGAATTAAAGGAAAACTGATCGGTTTTTGAGAGCCTCTTTGTGTGCCTCAGACTGCACTAGAACTGAGCTGGAAAACTCATCAGGATACTAAAATTGAAAGAAAATTAATTTTCCTTACTTTGTATTTTTGAGCAAACATTTTAATGATAGAAACCAAGCAACCCTCGATTTGGTAGCTCATGAGTTATTTTATTTGACTTTTATATGGGACACCTGCCCATTTGTGTTTGATCCATCTTACAGGGTTGAGGATCAAACCAGGGAGGGCCTCCTGTATACTAGATGGCTTCCCTGTGCCTGAGCTGCAACCCCCACTTCTCTTTTGTATTTGTTTCTGTATTTCATTCTTTGCCCTCTACTGGGCATCAGAAAAGCTATTCCACACCATTCTTCAGTAATAGGGTCTCAAAAGGAAGCCTTCATCTTCTATTTTGTGTTTTTTAAATCACATTAGTGTGGTGATGGTAGGGAAGACCATACTTTGCTAATTAGTGTTGGGTGGTCACATAATATCTACACGGACTCTTATTTTAATTTTTTTTTCTTTTCTGGTTCATGACTGCAGTGCCATAAGATGCTCCAGCCAGGGTAACATGAGATAGTGGTGTGGTGTTCTGAAATGATGCTAATTTGGTCAGACCACTCTTCTTGGCAGTTACCTTTTTTTCATTTCAAGAGTGTTGTGCAATTTACTTGTAACAAGTCCCCATTATAGTATACTTCCCTCCGGCACTTGCTTAGGAAGCTGGGAGGGTTGCCATTCCCACAGAACCCATTAAAGGATAAGACTGACAACCGTAGCATGAGTCATAATGATATAACACTGAGGGCCCGACAGGTCTCTCCATGTTAGGTTACGCTGGATCCATCCATTCATTCCAGAGAGCAACTTATACCTCTTGAAAGTGGGCTAAACTGTCTCTAAATCTGAATGACCAATTCAAGTCCTTTAGAAAAAAATTTCCCTTTGTCTTAATTTTTAAAACAACGATCAGTTCAACCTTAGATTTTGTAAGGACTATGATGGACTAAAGATCTGTGTCTCTCACAGATATCTTATGTTGAAATCCTAATCCCTAGTGTGATGTATTTTGGAGATAGGGCTTTGGGAAGCATTTAGTTTGGATGAAGTCATAAAGGTGGAGCCTTCATGATAGCATTAGTAACCGTATAAGAAGAGAGAAGAGACAGAAAATAGCTCTCTTCTCACTACCCACCATTTGAGAATTCGGCGAGAAAGCAGCCCTCTGCAAACCCTGAAGAGAACCATGACCCCTGAACAGAGCCAGCTTACACACTGTCCTTGAGCTTCCCTGCTTCCAGAACAGCGAGGATGTTTGTTTCTGACATCTAAGCCACTCATCAGCCCAGACAATGAATACAAGGGGAAGCAGAATTCAGTAAAGTTTAGCACTTCAAAAGATAAAAGTCACCCCTTAAAACACATATATGGGGAGCAGGAGAGATGGCTCAGTGGATAAAGTCACTTGCCACCAAGACTGATAACAAGAAGAGAACTGACCTATATACACAAATAAATATAAAAAAATTCACACATTTATAAATGGAGTGTTTGATTTAATCATCATATGAATACAAACATCTGAAGCCCTCTCTATTAATTTACTCTTTTATTTAATCTGTTTTGGATGTCTTCCACATCTGTTATGTCTATCTCATTATTATCCAAGGATGGAAATGTATACAGCATGGATTCATGCTAACTGAGCCAATCTCCAAATGATGGACATTTAGATTATTCCCATCTTTCATTATTACAAAAACAAACAAACATTGCTGTGGACATCCTTGGGTACCTATCACTATAGTTCTGTAAAAGAATCATGCACTTAGGATTTGAACTATTGGTGGATTCAAATATCACCTCTAAAATTTACTGCTTCCCAACTGTAAAGATGTAAGAGAGCTGCACATGCATCAGAAACAAGTTGCCTTCACAACAGAATCCCCAAACTATCACTCCCCTCTTGTATCCACTAGGAACAAACAAACTTGCTATTGCTAGCACAAAGCCAGGTGTCGGTATTATTGTGTTTGAAACAATCATGAGTTCACTAAAGCGGGAGCTGCCTTATCTCATGCTGCCGCTACTTCCTCCCACAGCCTGCACAGGAAGATGGGGATTGACTTCGCCAAAGTCAACTGGCTGGAATTTTCCAGAGGTGCTTGAGGCAGAGCAGTGGATGTTGTCCGTGGGATAGATGATCTGTTGTGTGGGCAGGTCTCTTCAGTGTCCTCTTAGCGTCATTCCGAGTGAATGAACATAACATACAAGGCAATTAATGCTATAGTTCCCTAAACCTCCAATCCAAATCTTCATAAGTAAGGTTCTTGCCAACAGTCCTTGCCCGTCTCTTGGCCATCCTGCACCCTAGTGACAGATCAGTTGGCAGAAGAAGGAAGAAATTGTTACTGCCTTGCTTAGGAGTCAGCCTCTGCTGAGTCCTCAAGTATCTCCAACCACCACCTCTTGATAAACCCATATGCTTACAACATTCTGGGTGCCTACTTAAGTTTTCAGTCTTCCAGCCTGTTTCTCTTCAATGCTATCTTCACTCGATTCAAATAGGGCAGACAGTGATCCTTAAACTTACTGTCCATTTCCTGTTCTCTGTCTGACACAGCAGACCTGTCAGAACCCTGTCCAGCTCTGTAGGCCTAGCTCAAAGCCTTCTTCACACCTAATTCCACTAAGAGGTGCACATAGGTCTTTACATAGAGTTCTTTACTCTGTGGGGTGTCTGTGGGTATGGGCTTCTTTACACATTGCCACCAAGTGATCCTACACACTGCAGGAAATGAGGCAGGAAGACTAACACAGCAGGCTATTCACTCAGGAGGGAAAGATGAAGAATAGAATCCCTCGCAGACTGCCCACTGTAAAGACCTGGAATTGGCCACCTTTTGGTGCATATGTATTCATGTTGGGACATGAAAATATGCACGGGGTATTCTTCCTTATGTTCATGTGATTGCAGGTGCAAGTCTCTGTGTGGCTGTGCTTGCATGTGTGTGTGTATGAAGGCCAGGGGACAACCCCAGCGGTCATGCCACAGGCGTTATGTTTTGTTTCGAGATACATTTTGATTACATTTTGTTTGTTTTGAGGTTCTTACTATCCAGAGCCCTGGCTACTCTGGAGCTCTGGAGATCTGACTGCCTCTGCCTCCCAAGTCTTGGGATTAAAGTCATGTGCCACCACACCTTGTCATTTTTCAGGAGATGTGGTACATGAGGAGAATGTGTTAGCAGTGACATCTGCAGGCTGTGGGTTTCTGTGGGTTTGTGTTTAGAGATGGTTCTCTAGATAGTGATCAAGGGGAGAAAAATATGTAGCCCAGGCTAGCCTCAAACTACTCATTCCCACTCCTCTTACCTCTTTATTGAATATCCTACCAACACATACACCACAACTGACAGGCACTGTGATGTTTTTGCTTTTTTAATATGGTATGTGCAGTGTGTGTGTACATGCGTGTGTGTGTGTGTGTGTGTGTGTGTGTGTGTACATGTGCCAAAACTGGGTAGGGGGAGATCAGAAGACAACTTGCAGGAGTTGATTCTCTCCTTCCACCCTTGTATGGGTTCCGTCAGTCCTGGATGTCAAACCCAGGCCAGCAAGCACCTTTACCCACTGACCATCTTGCTTCCCTCTCCTTTTATTTTTATTTATTTAGAGATGGGTCTTTTTTCTGTGTAGCTCTGGAAGTCCTGGAATTTGTTCTGTAGAGCAGGGTAGCCTGAAGCTCAGAGATCTGCCTGTCTCTGCTAATTCCCTCCCCCTGGGTTTAATGGCCAGTGCCACTATGGTCCACAGCCCTCCTCTTCGGTTTGAGTAGTTTACCAGCTGGCCCAGGAAGCCTGGTATTCATCCACCTGTCTCCACCTCCTCATTACTAGGATTAAAAGCATGTGCCATCACAGCTAGCTTTGAAAATATGGATTCTGAGGATTGTACTCAGGTCCCTGTGCAAGACAAGTATTATATATGAACGGAACTATTTCCCCAGGCCCGTGCCATACTTCTTTAAAAAAAAAAAAGAAACTTTATTAAGTATCAAAAAATATTCAATTTATTGATAGGAAAAGTATTGGTGTTCTCAATATCAAAATGGTACAATTTGTATTTATTTTAAAAGTCGCAATATCAAGACATTCTTCTTTATTCTTTGTGTTAAAATACAAGAGCCAGGATGTAAAAGCACAGAGTTTTTCTATGCCCTCCTTTGTTCTGACATAATGACACAAAGACCTGGTGTATTTATTAAAAGCTTCAGGCACTAAGCCGGGCAGGATTCTGAGCATTTCTAACCTGACTATGCCAGCCTGGCCTACTTCCCAGTCACTTCACTTCCCAGCCATGTGGTGTTACCTGCCATCTTGGCCTCCCCCTCCCTCATCTCCTTCTACTCAGTGGAGACTCCCTAGTGACTCTTCACCTGGGATCCTTTCACTGGGATCAGAAGGCTCACCTTAACTCTTCTCCCCAACTATAGCTGATCAGATCTTTATTTGACCAATCGGAAGATGATGGAGAACAAGGGTTTACAAAATAAGGATTCAGGAAATGCCTCATCATAATGACAATATCAAAATCCAGACTGCACCCCAGACCTCCTGGTACAGAAATCAGTATTGGAATACACAGCACACAAATGCATCCCCCAACACCAGGAAACCTTGGTAGCTCATTACTGTTATAAACCTTAAAATCTGGGTCTGGAAAAGAACCTATTTGAGAGTTTGTATTTTAACAAGTTCCAGAAATGAGAACATTGAAGAACTTTTCTTGTCTTTAGGCACCTGGATGCCTTATTTTTCAATAAGATTTTTTTCTGTTAATAAAGCAGATTTCGAGTCTCAGGTCTCTGCCATTTGCTACCACAGTGCCCAGCCTCTCTTGAGGTAAGGAACGTGTCTTACTCTCTTTATTCTCCTCTGCAGAGGGCCCGGTAATAATCTTTATTGCATAGTAGGCCGTCAAGAAATTCATGTTTATGATGATGAAGAAATACCTTGAGAGAAAGTGACTTCATGTGTGTTACGTTTTTATTTTAAAACACCACCACCTACTTGGTAGTAGTCATGCTCAGGAAGTATTCTTTCTTGCCGGGTTCCTTTCACTGGCTCACCCAGCTGGAGCTAAAAGGTGTGGCTACACATGGAGGCATGCGCCTGCTTGTACTTGGTATTATCTGAGAAGCTCTCACATTGCTCACACAAAGTATTCCAAAAATATTTTCCCACTCCCATAACTGGCTGCTTCAATTTTTCATTGTTACTTATTTTTTGGATTAATCAAGGACCCTGATATTAAAGAGGACAGATATATTACATTATACTTAATTAATGGCCTCTTAGCTCTGAGTGTCCATAGCATTTAGAATATACCTTTCATGACTTCACTCGGTTCGGTGTATTGGGAATATTACTCTTTCTGGTTTTCCAAGCCACTTCCTGTTGTCTTCAATACCTGGAGACAAGTACATAGGAAGTCCTTAACTATGTTGTTGAACCTAATTTAAGCAGCTGTTTCCTTAAGGTCTAAAAGTTCCTACAGGGGCATCTAAAAAAACTGAGCCACGGGATGTATGAGGAAGAGTTCCATCAAATGCCCTACTTGCTTGGTTTCTGTATTGGGGACAACAAACACAGAAAACAAACTTAGTCTCATCTTTGTTAACCTTGACCAGTGGCTTACCCTGAGCAGGCTCTGGTCAACGGAATTGCCCTCAGTAACTAAAAATATGTCATGGACAGAACCAATCCTAATCACATAGTCCTGTTCCCACCCCAAGGAGACTGAGCTTGCTTTCTGAGGAGAGGACCTATATTATAAACATTTGTCTTAAGATTCTTGCAACAGTCTGTGAGGTTTTTTTGGAGGGGGGAGGCTGGAAGTTGGGCATTTTTTTTAAAATAATGTTTATAAAAATTGTTAAAAGAGATTCTGGAAGTGTGGCACATAACAAAAAACAAGACAGTCAGCAATTATGTAGAGCTTTCCAGGAGTCAGATATTCTCCGAATCATTTTGTATGTATTAACCCGTTTGCTCTCCCCAGCAACACTAAGAGGCAGGCAGATACATTTTTCTCATTTCCATTTTACAGATGAGGAAATCAAAAACACACAGTTTTGTGACTCGTCCAAAGTCGTACAGTTACAGAGTCCACGCTTTGAAGCACTATATCCTGGTCGTTTAAATGAAAATGAATATTCATCTTCCCCTGAACATATTTTAACAGCAGATTGTCTAGTAAGTGTAGTCCCTTATTAGATTATCCCTAACCTACAGGGTCGCTATTCTTGTAGCAAAGCGTCGTGTGCACCTGTGGTCACGAGGGGGCGCCGCTGCCACGCACCGTGGTCCCCCTCCAGCAGGCATCCGAGGGGGCGGAGCCTGAGCTGGGCGGGGCCCGGCAGGACGCCCACTGGGTAGCTATCCCGGCGGGCCGCGCGCGGCGGTGTTTGAATGGCTCTGAGTGGGGCCCGGCTTGGGATCTGGAGGACGCTCTGAGCTGCCGGGCGCGGTTCATCAGCACAGTGCCCCGGCTCAGGCGCTGCGGTACCATGAGGCGCCGGTAAGTGACGGCCAGACTGGGTTGGGACCTTCGCTGGGGCTCGTGTGGCAGGCTTCTGGGGCAGCTGGCCGGGCCCACCTGCAGGCCCCGCGGCAGCGGCCTTTCCCAGGCTGGGCGGCGGGGTCGGGGCGGGGCGCAGGCGGGTGGGGCCCCGATCTGCCGAGGAGCCCCCGGGCCAGCGGTAGCTGGGAGGTTGGAGCTGCAGGCCTCGGGGGTCCTGGCTGGAGAGGCGTGGATCAAACCTGCTGTCATTTATTTACCTTCGGGTGGAGTCGACATCTACACCCCACGGGGAAAGACGGGACGCGTGAGAAGATTGCTGTGCGAGGATAGGTTTTCCCCAGAGCTGCCTAGGCCCGGCTGAGGCATTTCCTTATTTTCTGAGGAATTTTTGATTCCCAGACAGATCGGCTTTTGTTTCTCAGGACAGAAACCTGACATAGCCGCGTAAGAATCGTTGACTGCAACTTTTAAAACTTTGTTGTGCTTTCTGAAAACTTATTCTGTAGTTGTACCTAGGTGCTTAACTGGGCTTGTGTATGGAAATAACAAAGAGTTGATTTGTTTTGTCTGGCTTATAAAGTTCCTTGAAAACATTTATATCAATTTCTTGGCAGATCTGGAGAAAAAAGTAACTGGAAGAGATACTAGTTCTATAATTATTGCCAGTTTCGTACTTAACGAGCATTCTGAGACACCAGACCACCTAATATCTGAAACTTACACAAAATCATTTAGGATTTTTCTTCTTTCTTTTAAATCAGCTTCTTCAAGTCAAAAGTTTATGCACGACGTTTTTTACTTGGCTAGTAGCTGGGCTTGTAATAAACCGTAACAAGTAACAAGTGATATTTATTTTGGTGGTTTTTTTTTTTTTTTTTTTTTTTTTGGTGCTAAGGGTTGTTTTAAGAGTGCTGCTTTGGAATAGGTAGTATTATCATCGTTTTGACAGGGGAAAAGGCACAGGCAAATCAAGTACCTTGGGCAGGGTTACATAGCTATTTTACTGCTGCTATAATCTCTGCCTTGCTCTTACTAATGTCCAAAGTGTTGTTTCATTTACTTGAGCTTCGGAAATATTTATGTGAGTACACCTTTGTGACACATGAATGAATCCACACACCAACCACATTCTCTGCGCGTGTTGATCACACTTAAGTTTGGTGTCTGAGCCAAAAAAAAAAAAAAATGTTTCTAAGATAAATAGAAATAAGGTTTATGGGTTCATTTTTCAGAGACTGTGTAGAGAGCAGCTGGAAACATGATTCTTTAAAACTGGGGTACTGTTTTGTATTTGGAATGAATGTACTTAATAACACCTTGCAGAGAGATGCATCTCAGCTACGCCGAGTAGTCAGCACTTATTTATACGGGCCTTTTACCTTCATTCAGTGATGAATGATTTCAGTGATGAAGGGTTTGATTGCATTAGTGTCCAGCTCAGTACTGAATCCAGTCAGCTTTATGCAAGAAATGTGCCAGGCAACAAATCTTGGGGAAGTTAGTTTGGTGTGAGATTAGTTACAAAGTAATATACTTCTTCATTGTTGTAGTGATTTATGATGATCTGAACTGAGTAAAACTGCTCCAGAGCTAACAATTGAAGGACTTATGTAAGACATTTAATAGAAGGGGAGGCAGGGTATGTTACTGAGGAAACTGTTCAAAGACTAGGAATTCAGAATAAAAATTACTTTTATTGGGAATAGTAAGCCTGGTCATTTAAAAAGTTCATGTTGGTTAACATCGTATGAAACAAGACTGGGAAATGTTGTAAATGAGACAGGTCATAGAGGTCTGATAGACACACACAGAGCTCTCAGCACATGTTATAAATGAGACGTGTCCTAGGGTCTGATACACACACACACAGTTCTCGAGTGTACAAATGTTGTAAATGAGACATGTCATAGAAGTCTGATACAAACAGAGTTCTCCAGCACACAGAGATGAGGGAATTTGTAAACTTTTGTTTCAGTGGCTCTCAACTGGGTGAAATTTTCTCCTCCATAGGATATTTAGGGCTGTCAAACTTAAGGAAAGGGTGATACTGTCAATCTACTGACCATAGGCTGGAGTATTTATAAACATCCTACATCAGGCAGACCCCCAAAAGAAACAATCACTCCAAGTGTCAGTGTAGCTGTGGCTGCAAAGCCCTATTTTAAGTTGGTTGGTTATGTGGCTGGCTTCTGCTCGAATATGCTATAGGTAAGTATGAATGACAAATTTTAGGAACACAACTAGACTTTATAATGACATTAGGAGCTGGTTTAGAGCTGTTCCAGTCCTGGAGGAGAGATGTGTAGGAGATAGACAGGAGCACTGAGAATGCTAAATTAAGGTAGAATCACTTAAATATTATTTTATCTAAATATAAAAATAACAAAAGTTCATTTGAAATAGAAAATGAACATAATAGAAAATAGAAAACAGAACATAAGCAAAAATCATAAGGCCCAGCAGGGTGGTTCAGTGGCCAGAAGTGCTTGCCTTACAAGTCTGATGACCTGAGTTTGATTCTGGAACCCACATTAAAAGAACAAAAAAGACCCCAAGAGGTAGATAAAGTGTCACAAATCTATAATCTCAGTCAAACACTCTGATGGGAGGCTTAGGAGAGATGGGAGACAGAGGAGTCCCCAGAAGCTTGAGGGCCACCTCACCTGCAGTATTGCAGCATGGTAAAAACAAGAGAGACTCTTAGGGGCTGGAGAGATGGCTCAGCAGTTAAGAGCACTGACTGTTCTTCCAGAGGTCCTGAGTTCAATTCCCAGCAACCACATGGTGGCTCACAACCATCTGTAATGTGATTCAGTTCTCTCTTCTAATGTGTGTCTAAAGAGAGCTACAGTGTATTCATATACATAAAATAAATTTAGAATTTTTTTTTTTAAAGAGGGACTCTTCTTCAGCAAGGTAGAAATGAAAACCAACTCCCTAAAGTTGTTCTTTGACCTTTATTTGCACTCTGGCATGTGCATGCACACACAATATTTAATAAATAATTTAAAATTAATTAATTTTTATTTATATTTATTTATTTATTTATTTATTTTTGGTTTTTCGAGGCAGGGTCTCTCTGTATAGTCCTGGCTGTCCTGGAACTCACTCTGTAGACCAGGCTGGCCTCGAACTCAGAAATCTGCCTACCTCTGCCTCCCAAGTGCTGGGAGTAAAGGCATGCGCCTGGCTTAAAAATTAATTTTTAAAAGTTTAAATAAATCACCTATAAATACCCCAATAGAACAACTGTTAATGTTTTGATGTATGGCTTCTTTTGAAGCTTTTTAAAGGCTGATAACTACTTTTCTTTTTATAAAACTGGGATTATGGGCTAGAGAGACGGCTCAGCAGTTAAGAACAGTTGCTGTTCTTGCAGAGAAACTAGGTTTAGTTTCCAACACACACATCAGATGACTTACAATGTACTGTAACTCCAGCTCCATACATGCATGTGGTGCCCATGCAGGAAAGCCGGCACACATAAGTTAATAAAACAAGTAAAAAAAAATAAATACACACCTTTCCATTGTTTAAACAAATACTCTTTAGGGGACTGGAGAGATAGTTGATCAGTGAACAGTGCTTGTTCTTGCAGAGGACCTGGGTTCAGTTCCCAGTACCAATATGGTGGCTCACAGCCATCCATAATTCCAGTTTTAGGTAATCGGATGGCATCTTCTGACCTCTCTGGGTGTCAGGCATATAAGTAGTGCACATACATACATTCAGGCGAGTCATTCATGCATATAAAATAAACCTAAAAGAAACTAAAAGTTAAAAAACATTTTTTACAGTCACAGTATTTGTATATATGACTGCATGTACACATGTATTGCTTCGAAATTGGAAATTTTGTTTTACATTCAGAAAAGACATTCAAAGGAAGAAATACTGGGACACAGTGATTGAATGTGTGTGTGTACACGTGTGTACGTGTGTATGTATGTGTGTGTAAAATAGCTGGAGATGTGGCAGAATGCTAGGTACTCAGCATTGCCCCCCCCCCAAAAAAAAAGAAAAAGAAAGAAAGAAAAGAAAAGATTATTTGACAATTGGGATTGTCAAATAGTGAGGCCATGTCTAAATAAATAAATAAGTAAATAAGTCAGGATTAAAATCTTCAGCATTTTTAAGGTTTGATGTTTGAGAAGCCAATAAAAGAACAGTGGAAACAGTGAAGTAAGTTGTATACTTATAATTTTCATTCTGGAATGTGAATTGTATTCACATACACAACATAATGAGAATGTTTGGTCTGTAACTCACTATGTAAATGAGGCTGGGCTGGAATGCAGTGATCCACCTGATTCTGACTCCCAAGTGATGGGGTTAAATGTATGTACTACCACACCTGACTCTCCTACTGAGATTAATGAAGACCCTTACTATATAGATCAACTTAATCTTTCCCTAAACTCCTAAAAATCAGTCTACATTTCAGATGGCAAGCTTTCTGCTTCACGCTCTTTTCAAAAGGTTTCTTTTTTTTTTAACTTTTGGTCATGAATCAGAGTTTAAAGGGCTAATTCTGAGTTTTTGTTTTTTAATGTACGGATTACACAGTTTTACAAACTGACTATAACTCCCACCCCCACTTTTCCCAGGAGAATGGGAAATTATCTTTAAAACTATATATCATAAAATATGCCTGTCAATATTGCTGTTCTATCATTCATTTTGGGTGATTGCTGTTATGTAAGTGACCCCTTCAAAACTAATCTGTGATTGTAATTGTTAGTTCTTTGGTTGCTGTGATAAATATCTGAGAAACACTTTTAGAAGACGAAGGTGTGTGTGTGTCTGTGTGTCTGTGTCTGGATTTGAAGTTTCAACTAAAGGTTGGCTGGATTCACAGCTTGGGTCTGAGGTAAGACAAAATATTGTGACAATGTGTGGGGGAAGACGGAAACAGCATCATATGCAGAGACAAAGAAGAAACTAAGGACAAGGAGTGCCAAATGATAGGCACCCTACTTCTTCCAGCCTCAGCCCACCTCCTGAAGTTTTCAGCACCTTCCAAAATAGCACAGCCAGCTGGGCTCAAGGCCTCAATACAGAACTTTGTAGGAAACAGTTCCTGTACAACTGTAACACTGATAGTGTAAGGGTTGTATCCTAAGGAGAGGTAGGTATTTAAGTCATAAGCTCCATGCCTCTGAGGAGGTTAATGTCATTGCCTCACTAGTGATTCTGATGAGTTCCAACTGTGTTCTACCCTCTTTTGCTCACCTTTCCCCCACTTTCTTATTCATGCTCCCCTCCCCGTTATTGTAGGAAGAAAGCCCTCACTAAAGATGGCCTTTGAATCTTGGCTTTCCCAATCTACAAAACTATTTAAAATGTATTTGCTTTTTTGTGTTGTTTCTGTTTTATAACAAGGCTTCATTTTTGTGAGATAGACTGGCTTGGACCCATGACAATCTTTGTGCCTCAAGCATCCTAGATGTGTATATGAAGGGTAGAGGTCAGCTTTGGAATTTTCTAAGAATCTGTCCACCCTTGTTTTTTGAGATAGGTCTGTCACTGAGACCTGGGGCTTTCCAGCTGAGTCCCAGAGACTCATCTCTCTAGCACTATTTCAGTTGGTATTGGGTATCAAACACAGGTCTTCATGCTTGCCTGGCAAACACTGTACTAATAGAGCTATTGCCATCTTCAGAAAGGCAGATTTTTAAAGGCATACCTTAAGCTAGGAGAACACTGCTTGATGATTGGATAGGATCTAATTTGACTTTTCCTTAGCAGGTTCAGTTATGCTGTACTTGCTGTTTCTTGTTCTCTGTAAGTATTTTCTTTGGAAATATTTTTGTTAAATTTATCATTCTTGTTTTGAGTCTTTTTGAGTGTAGAGATGGAATAAGGTCTGCTCTGAAAGATCCTGTTTGACTCCTTTCCCCTGTGATTCCTTTTTTTTTTATTTATGTGTTATTCATTACACATTTTCCTGAAATTCTCCTGAAATTCTTTTGTCTTGAGCTAGTTTCTCAGATGCTTGTGACTTGCATGATTCTTCTCTCACTAGTCTTAAGACTCGTTTTGTGAACCCATTGGTGGGCACTCTTACTTGTCATGGCTCCAAGCCTGCTTTTCCTGTTAGTAATGCAGTGTTCTTGGGCAAATCACTTGATCTCATCTATAAACTGAAATTACTCTGGAAGACACAAGTTTCTGACATGGATCTTGACATGGAGATCTTGAGGTATAGTGGCCATGAAAAGCTTAGGCCTTGGCAAGGAAGTACATGCCTTTAATCCCAGAAGACTGAGGCCAGGAGATCTCTAATTTCAAGGTTAGCAACAAAGCAAGTCCCAGATCCAGGTGTGATGGGCCACACCTTCTGCTGGAGGCTCTCATAGGGACATTGGAAGAAGGAAGATTCACTGTTCTTCACCTGCTTGCACTTCTCGGCAGCACATCTGTTGGAACCTACTTCTACAGAGAACCAGCTGAAACAACTATAGCTTCATAGGACTGAGCAACTACTAGATTCTTCGACTTCCCATTCACAGCTGCCCATTGTTGAGTTAGTTGGACTCTTAAGACATCACAATAATCCCCTTAATATAGAGAGACATTCCATACGTTCTGTAACTCTAGAGAACGCTGACTAATACAATCTCCAATCTTTCCAATTATGAGAAGCAGTGAATTTGTAAAATTCACTGAAATTTTCAAGGACTTTTGGAAAGGAAAGAAAGAAATAGTTTTTTACGTGTTAATGTGAATTAATTAGAATGATTTCTTCTGAAGTCATTTGTAAAAGTCTACCTTCATAATTGGATTAGGGAGTGAATCATAGGGTAGAATTTTATTTTATTTTTTTAAATACCAAGTATCCTTTTCTATTCTTTTTTAAAGACTTATGTATTTATTTTATGTATATGAGTACACTGTTAATATCTTCAGACATACCAGAAGAGGGCATTGAATCCCATTACAAATGGATGTGACCACCATGTAGTCGCTGGGAACTCTGGAAGAATAGCCAGATCTCTTAACTGCTGAGCCATCTCTCCAGCCCTATGATAGCATTTTAAATGCTGCTAGAACATAAGCATCTTGAGAGCAAGGATCTTTGTGTTTGTTACCTTCAGACATTTTCCTAGGCCCTACAACAGTAATTAACTCACCAAGTGCATCTGCTATCTGATTAAGTGAATGAAGAAATGAAGGAATGGGTGAATGTTGAAGAAAAGCAAGCTTGCAAGAATAGTACACACATGCTCCAATTACCTGGAAAGAACTCAGAATACAAACCAATCAGAATACAGCCCTGCGGTATGCAAATGTTATGCAGTGGTAGTAAAGCACCCACTCTTCCCGTGGCTTCCTTTCTGAACTATTATGAAAGTATTTCTACTTGCTTCTCTAAATCCCCAAATATACCTTTGTTCATCACTAGAAAAAATCTGAACACTATCTGTTCCCTATACCATTTAACGATCATTATCAACAGAGTATACTATTGTAGTAAGAATAAATCTTACGTAGTGATTAACATTTGGCACTTTATCCGTGGAGGAGTCATAGCATAGTGGCTGAAAACTAATATCCCTGGCCCTTTTGTTTTAGATATCCTACTTCTCAAGTAATAATATTTAAGAATAGTTCTTCTTGGGGCTGGAGAGATGGCTCAGTGATTAAGAGAAGAACACTAGGAGTTCAATTCCTAGCAACCACATGGTGGCTCACAACCATCTGTCCTGGGATCCAGTGCCCTCTTCTGAAGGCACTGTGTCTGAAGACAGCTACAGTGTACTAATATAAAATAAATAAAAAATTCTTTAAACAAAACAAAACAAAACAAAAGGACTAGTTCTTCTTTAACCCCAGTACTCAGGAGGCAGAGGTAGGCAGATCTCTCTGGGTTTGAGATCAACCTGGGCTCATAGTAGGTTCCAGGACATCCAGGGCTACATAGTAAGACCTTGTCTTTTAAAAAAGAATATCTTTTATGTGATCCCTAGACTAGGCCTAATGATTACCTAATGGCTGACATGGAAAAAGGAGTGACTCTCACCTAGAAAGTATGCTTTAAGATGAAGAAACATTAGCAGACTAATTCTCAGCCTTTATGGGATCACATTCACTGAATGAATTATCTACTTACTGAAACTACATATAAATAATTTTTAATTTTTTTGACAGCCGTGTGCGGAAACTCAAGTAATACTTAGAAATTATGTCTATTTGGGAGCATCAATTTAAAGCTCATTTAATGGACTAAATCATTCTGTACTCACATTACCTGTAGGGCTTGTCAATATGGAGACTAAATTATTTTGCAGTAGCAAACAGTTCCCAAGTCTTGGGCTTAAACAAGGCTTTGTTTCTCTTTGATTCATGCTACGTATTTGTCTTGGGGCTTTGTTTTATGTTGACCATGCTCAGGAATGTGTGTCTGTAGAGTTCTGATTTTCTGACCTTTGGCTGGTGGCTATCATGATAGAGGTACAACAATGATAGTAAACCACACAAATTGGCTTTTTAAATTTAAAATGGGGTAAAGTGAGTTGACTTCTGTAACCCCACCACTTGGTAAGCTAAAGCAGGATTGAGTAAGTCTAAGGCTAGCCTATTCTCAGTAGTGAGTTACAGACTAGATTGGGGTGTGGTATGGGGCTTTGGGGGCCTAGAGAGAGGCTCAGTGGTTAAGAGAACTGGCTGCTCTTGTCTTGAGTTCAATTCCCAGCAACCACATTGTGGCTCACAACCATCTATTATGGGATTTAATGTCCTCTTCTGACACACAGGTGTACATGCAGATAGAGCATTCGTATATATAAAATAAATAGATTTTTTTGGGGGGGGGTTCAAGACAGGGTTTCTCTTATAGCCCGGGCTGTCCTGGAAGTCACTCTGTAGACCAGGCTGGCCTCGAACTCAGAAATCCTCTTGCCTCTGCCTCCCAAGTGCTAGGATTAAAGGCATGCGCCACCACTGCCCGGCAAATAAATCTTTTTTAAAAAAAACCTTTTTAGATTATTTCATTTATCAGAGCCACTTGACCATATCTAACTTCAAAGTTAGTAAGAGCCCAGGCTTGCTAATACCTAAAACCCTAGCACTTGGGAGATAGGGACAGGAAAATCAGTTCAAGGTCCTTTTTGGCTACATAGCCACTTGGAGGGCCAGTCTAGGCTACTTGAGACCTTGTCCGCCAAAACAAACAAACTCCAAAAGGATGATAAACCTCCCTATCACTTATCTGAAAGTAAAACTAACAAAGTTCCATGGCACAGTTTATCGTTTACCGTATTTGCATACTAATAATTTAACATTTTCAAATATCTTTGAATTTTCTTAGAGTTCTTTCTTGACTTATCACTGTCTATCATTTTTGATTGTACTGTCTTGTGAGCAACCCACTTCTCACTGACTTGTAACTAAAAATATCCAAGGAAGATTTGTCAAATTTAGAGAATGGTGCAGTCTTTTTAAGACTGGTTTAGTATTAAACTCTGAGGAGTTTTTGTTTGTTGTTTTTGTTGTTGGTGGGTTTTTTTTTTGTTTTTTGTTTTGGTTTTTCGAGACAGGGTCTCTCTGTATAGCCCGGGCTGTCCTGGAACTCACTTTGTAGACCAGACTGGCCTTGAACTCAGAAATACGCCTGCCTCTGCCTCCTAAGTGCTGGGATTAAAGGCGTGTGCCACCACCGCCTGGCCGAGTTTTTGTTCTTAAGGATAAATTTTGCTGCTCTGAACTGGGATACATGTGTCTGCTCTGTTTTAATACTTTTATAATTACAAAAGTAAACTTTACACATTGATAAAAATTTAGTGAAATAATCATTGAGAACCACAGGGCAAACCCTGTCCAATAGAAGCTGTAAGATGATCTTATAAGCAACTAAGGAATACTGAGAGTTATGGAATATAGATAGTATGTGTATGTCCTTCCTCCCCCCCCCCCATGATGAGCCCCTTAATTGGTTATTTGGTACCAAGTAGTTAGCCTTGAAATCATATATATCCAAGTAACACTACACAGACTAAAGCAAATAGTGTTAATATATTTAGATATGTATATGTAACAGTGACAACAACAAAAGAAGCCAGGATTTGAAGAGGGCACAGCATGAAAGGTTGGAGGAAAGAAATGGTAGATATACATAAAATAAATAAATCTTTTTTAAAAAAAGCCTTTTTAAAATATTTCATTTATCAGAGCTACTTGACCGTATCTAACTTCAAGATTAGTAAGAGCCCAGGTTTGGAACCATTTTGAATTACACTTTAATTCAAAAGTTTTAAAAAGATGAAATTGTAAAGAACTTGCTTTAAACTTATTTTCTATTTATTTTTCTTTAAAAAAAAAGTAATTTAAAAACATTTATTTTGTATGTATGGGTATTTTGTCTGCATATATGTCTGTACCCACCTGTGTGCCTGGTGGCCACAGGGGCCTTTGAAGAGGGCTTTGGATCTCTTGGGACTGGAGTTACAGATGGTTGTGAGCTATCATGTGGAAGCTGGGAATTGAGTCCAAGTCCTCTAGAAACGCAGCTAATGCTGTTAACCACTGAGCCATCTCTCTAGCTCCATTTTGTATTGCATAGTCTAACTTAACAGTTTTCATGGTAGGCGTGGTAATCAACATCTTTCAGCCATTATTCAGGAGGCAGAATCAGGAGGTCTCTGTGAGTTCCAAGCCAGCCTAGTCTACCTAACAAGTTCAGAACCACCAGGGCTACATAGAGATGCCTTGTCTCAAAGAAAAACAAGAAAACCCACAAAATAAACAAACAAAAACAAACAGATAAAAAAAAAAAAACCAAGAGGCAGTTTTCTTGCCAAGCTCTTGGAGAATATTGTCATGCCTGGCATATTGCATTTATAAATGCTTGTTTGTATATTATTATTCTTCATGCTATACTTGAATGATAGAATTCCATAACCAGAAAGGTTGGGAAGTTTAAAGCTATGACGGGTAATGAGGTAAGAAAGTTCTGGTTGCTGAGAAGGGGGGTGGGGTGGGGGGAACCACTATATAACACTAAAAGTTCTTAGAATGGCTTCAGAGTTTTCTTTTTATAATTTTTGTTTTATTATTTATGTATTTGTTTGTTTGTTTTTGAGACAAAATTTCTGGCTGTCCTGGAACTCACCATGTAGACCAGGCTGGCTTCAAACTCAGAGATATACCTGCCTCTGCCTCTCAAGTGCTGGGATCAAAGTTGTGCTCCAACTTCATCCAGCTTTTTATAGTTACTTTGTATTCTTTTACGTGATTTTTTTTATTATTATAAGAAACATCATGAAAAAATAGTTTATTTTACTTACTCCCTGCAGTACTACTGTGAAAATGTAAGCTAAGTAAGATCATACACCTAATAAGTGACTGTAAAGCCGGGCGGTGGTGGCGCACGCCTTTAATCCCAGCACTTGGGAGGCAGAGGCAGGCGGATTTCTGAGTTCTAGGCCAGCCTGGTCTACAGAGTGAGTTCCAGGACAGCCCGGGCTATACAGAGAGACCCTGTCTCGAAAAACCAAAATAAAATAAAATGACTGTAATAAAATTTAAAAGCAGTAACTCTGACTTTGGGACTTGTTTGTTTTTAAACAATTTTCTGCTACCTGAGCCCTCCCTTCACTGAGATTACACTTGCCTGGTCTGCCCTGTATTTGTATTTCCGGCTGTATTATATTGCCTTTTCTTTTTAGCTTAGTAATACAAGAAAATTATAACTTCACACTAATTTTTTTTTTTTTTTTTTTGCATTTAGTGTGTGTGCCCATATGAGTGCATGCCATGATGCACCTGTAGGGCACAAAGGAAAACTTGCAGGAGTTGCTTCTCTTTCCAGTTATGTAGTCAGTTTGGCAGCAAACACTTTTAGCCAGCCCCCTCACTTAATCTTTGACCAAACTAAAATTTTATATTTATAAGTCAGATTTTGAAGATTAAAGGGATGATAATACAGAATTATGTTTTAAGGGGATATAGGTCAGTGGAAGGCCACTTGACTAGCATGTGCTAGTAATCATCTTAGCTAGCACACATCTTATTGTGGATGGAGATAGTAATTTCCACCTTTACTAACAAGAGCCTGATATAGGAAAGTCTTTGTAGGGATAGCTGTCGGTCCTTGCATATTTGCCAAGTTTATTTTGTTATGAATTTAGTAAATGTGACAGTTTAAAATGGAGTTGCTGTTTATAAGACAGAACAAGGAGGCACAAAAGGCCTGTAGTTCCAGCTCTTCTGGACTCTGTGGCAAAAGGAATGCATATTAGGTACATTCCTCAAGAGGAAGTTAAAACAAGAAGGAAGAAAGGAAGGAGAGACAGAGAGATTAATTCATATTTTAAAAGGCCTAGGACCATAGCTCAGTGATAGAACACTTAATTGCCTGGTGTATGAAAGTCCTTAGGTTCAGTTCCCAGGCTGAACAAATGAGTATTGTTTCTGTGAGAATTATTGGAATATTGCTTTGGCTAATTTTAGTTAGCACAAACCTAGTCATCTGGTGAGGGGGAACCTCCATTGAGAAATTGTCTCCATCAGATTTGCTTGTGGGCAGTGCCAATCTTAGGCAGCTAGGCCTGGGCTGTAGCTGAATGTGAGCCTGGGAGGGAACGAGATTCTTCTGTGGTTTCTGCTTCAAGCTTCTGTCTTGGCTTCCCTTAATGATGGACTGTAAAGTAGAAGATGAAATAAACTCTTTTTCCCAGTTGCTTTTACTCATGGTGTTTATGACTGCAACAGAAAGCTTAATCAGGACAACTGTGTTGTATAGTCTATTTGAAAGCAAATGGCTTAAACATTTTATTATTAAGTAGATACTTATTAGAAAATTAAAGTAGTAAAACTAAGTCCTGTCCTCAGATATTTTCGTTTTCAGGTTTTGTGGTTACTTCTTATAATGGTTAACATTGATTACCAATTTGACCAGGATCCCTTAGGAGATAGGCCTCTGGGCATGCCTGTCGAGGGATTATCTAGATTGTTAATTTAGGTAAAAAGACTCTTCTTAAATGTGGATGGCACTATTCTTTGAGGTGGAATCTGGTACTGAATCAAAAGAAGAAGGGGACCCGAGCAACAGAATTCCTCTCTTCCTTCTTTCTACCTTTCGCTGCATTGTGACCAGCTCCCTCAAGCTTTTGCCACCATGATTTCCAAACATGGTGAACTATATTTCTGAACTGTGAGCCAAAGTAAACCTTCCTTAACTTTGCTTTTTGTCAGATATTTTGTCATAGCACTGAGAAAAGTAACTACTGATATTTAAAATTTTATTGTTTTAAATTATATGTGTGTGTCTGTGTGGTTATATGCACATGATTACAGAGGGCAGGAGTGTCCAATATCTCTGGAATTGGAGGTACAGGTGGTGATGAGCCACCTGTTGTAGGTGAACTCGGTCCTCTGGAAAAATAGTACACTTTTAAATGTCCCATTTGTCATTAGGATACACGTCTAATTGGGATATATTCCAAATGCTTCAGTGCTCCATAGGATATACTGCTTCTGCCTTCTAGTAACTAGTACCAACCAAGGCTTTTTTGTTAGTATAATTAATTTCTATTAGCTTGTCACTTTTCTCCAAAATAAGACGTATGTTACTTGTTCATATTTTGACATATAGTAGGAAGTGAATTAAGTGTGGAATATATATGTTATGTTTTTCTTTTCCATTTTTATTTATTTTTTCATTAGTTGAGATCTAGAAAGGCTACAGCATCACATAGATTTTGTGTCCAGTGGCCTTTGCAGGAAGGTTGCTTTGGAATTTGGCATGAACCTGCCTTTGTTCCCGTGGGCCAGAGTTACCTTTCCCCAGATCAGTCTGGTTTGGTTTGGTTCTATTTGCCTCCAGGAGTCACTGTTGTTTTTTGCTTTATACACATAAGCACATTTCTTACTTAAGGAGAATGCAGCTTCACCTTGGGCATAAACACTTTCAACTCTTTAAGATCTCTGTGCTCTCTTTGGTGCTGGAGACCTCACTTAGAGCCAACAAAAATAACCTTGTACCACAGCCTTCCAGATATAGTTGCCTTTTAGAAATTTTGTTCCCAGCAGGCCTCTACAGGCGCCAAGGTGGCTGTTTTTATCATTTAAAATTAAACCTCAAAATACCAGTGTTTTGTGATTACACATGTTTGTTCACTGAGTGGGGTGTGTATGTGCATGTGCCTGTGTATAGTATAGTAGTTGTGAAATTGTATTTTAGGTAGTACATGTTAATGTAATATGTAATGATAGTCCCTGTCTATCAGAAGTTTTATAGTGTAGTGATGGCTTAGTAGGTAAAGATGCTGACAGCCTGAATTCAACCACCATAACTTAGTAAAAGAGAAGGCAATTTTCCACAAGTTGTCCTCTTGACCTCTACAAACATAGTAGCATTTGTGTGCACATACAGACACATAATTTAGGAAAATTTTTAAATGTTTTACAAAGCTTTGAAGTTTATTTGGGCCAGAGGAGACAGACTAAAACTAGCTAGAGCTCAGTCATGTCTTACATTTAAGCCCCCACGTATTTGTTATCTGCCAAAGGCAGAAACTGCAGTATAAAACTGAGTGTTCTCAGAGATGGTATAGGAAACAAACACTGTACCAAGACCAGAATCAAGAAGTGCTTTGGGCCGGGCAGTGGTGGCGCACGCCTTTAATCCCAGCACTTGGGAGGCAGAGGCAGGTGGATTTCTGAGTTCGAGGCCAGCCTGGTCTACAGAGTGAGTTCTAGGACAGCCAGGACTACACAGAGAAACCCTGTCTCGAAAAAAACAAAAACAAAACAAACAAAAAAAAATGCTTTGGAAGCCGGGCAGTGGTAGCACATGCCTTTAATCCCAGAATTTAGGAGGCAAAGGCAGGCTGATTTCTGAGTTTGAGGCCAGCCTGGTCTATAGAGTGAGTTCCAGGACAGCCAGAGATACACAGAGAAACCCTGTCTTGGAAAAACAAAAACAAAAACAAACAAACAAAAAAAGAAATGCTTTGGAAAAAAGATTCAATTTTCTTAGTAAGAGAGGCTGTGATAAAACAGAAAGGAAGAAAGGAGATATTTCCTGGAGAAGAAACATTTTGTTTCAACAAAAAGGCAACATTGACAGAGACAGAATGTGTCTATTACAAAAGCTTGGAAAATGATACTTAATGTTATGCTTTCTGTATTGAAGGATGCATACAGTAGTTAGAGGTCCCTATCCATTTCCTTTGTAAAACAACAGCTTTAGTGTCCTCAGAGTTTATTCATGTCCTGTGTCTCTTCCCCTAGTCTCCCCCTGATCTCATGTCATTGTCATCCCTCCAAACCCCATCTTTTCCTTTTGCTTTCTGTGTAATGTATCACTCTTCTGTCTGATTGCCTGCTACTTTGGAATCAGCTTGGACCCTCAAAATATTCTCTCCTTAAGTCAAGCACGGTAGTATGTGCCTGTAGTTCCAGAAACTAGGAGCTTGGAACAGGAAGATCAAGAATTTGAGGAGGGGTAGGTGCTGCTTTGAGATTGCTCAGTGTGGGTAAAAGCACTTGTCTGCATAAGCCTCCACTAAATTGTCCTCTGACTTTCACATGAGTGCACATGCACATCCGTGTGTGTGTGTGTTTGTGTATGTGTGTGTACGAGAGAGAGAGAGATAGAGAGAGAGAGAGAGAGAGAGAGAGAGAGAGCTCTCACATGCAAGCACTTAACACCACTACCAATAATAATTTTAAAGTAAATTTGTACTGCAGAGATGCCTCAGTGGGTAAAAGTACTTGCTCCCTTGCTCCCAACACTGATGACATGAATTCAGTCCTCAGGACCCATAATGCCAGCTGTAGCTATATAACAAGTTCCAGGTCAACCTGGGCTATATAATGAGACTCTGATCTAAAAAAAAAAAAAAAAAAAAATCCCCCTAAGATCCCATTTCTCTTTGTTTCAGTTTTCTCCTCTATTAAAACAAAGGTCCTATTTTATTATTTGCAGGTTTTTTCATTCTTTTGGAGTAAGTCAAGGCAAATTACATAAATAAACATTTTTACTTTTATTCATGAAAAAAACTAAAACACTTGGTTCCCAAGTTACACGGATAGTTAAAAGTGGAAGCTGGAAAATTCCGCCTGGTTCTTTTGAACTTGATCTTTCAGTTTTAAGAGAGTCTTTAGTTTTTACTCAGTGGCGCGCATACTAGTGTACAGTGAGCAGTAAGGTTCCCAGAGAGTTGAGAGAGCATGGAAGGAGCCCAGAGGTCTCTGCTGATTGAGCTTTTTAAACTCCCACATGCCATTGAGTACAAAGGGCACTGAGGGCATCTTCAGCTTGGTCTGCAGAGTCAGATCCGACCCACACAGTTGAGGACTAGAACCAGTTGGTCTGGCTTTGGTAATTTCCATTCAGAACGTATGTGTATTCTAGGTGTTTTAAGGTATATTTCAGAAACTTTCAGGACTCGAGAATAGACTGGTTTCCTAAAGGGAAGACAATGGATATGAACCCGTAGTCCTCACTTTTATCAAGCAAGTGCCTAATGTCTAAGCATGCGAGTGAAAAGCCATAGATTCTCTCCTCTATTTTTCCCCTTGTGCTGGGGATTGAGTCCAGATCCTTGCAAATTTTCTACTGCTAAGCTATACAACAGTGTTATTCTCTAATTTCCTTAAAGGCAGTTATTGAGATACTATTTCTATGACTTGCCACTCCCATATAGTAGCACAGTCATTACTGTATTAAAGTATGTAACATTTCTCTACCCCCAAATTTCCTTATTTCTTTGGAGTAAACTTTTCCCTGCCTGCAGTGTCTGGGTATTATTGATACTTTTCCTTCCACATTTATATTTTTGTTATTTAGAATGTCATGAAAATACATTTTAGTTTCCTTCACTTAGCATAATATAGTTGAAGTTTATTCATGTTATATATGTCTATATTATCCACTGTATCTATAGTTTTATAGTTTTATAGTTCTATAGTTTTATAGAAAAAAATTATCAAAAAATAGATGTAGGACAGTAAACATTAGAACTGACTGAGGTCAAACATCCATACATCCTGATTTCGTGAGACAGACTTAGTTTGTGCCTGTTGTCCAAACATGCTTTTTCATAATACCTCCTTTAGTTCCCAGCAGTGTCTTCGTTTGATTGGTAAATTATTTAGGTAATCCAAACGTGGCAGGACAAGATGTGGTCATACTTCATAAGCTTTCTGGTGGTGTTTAATTTGCTTTCCAAAGCAGTAAATTGTACATATTTATGTTTTGTGTAAATACTATGAGTGTTAATAGCAATAATGTATATAATCTCACTTTGATCTTCACAATTTTATATTTTACATGTGAAAAAATAGATTCAGAATAGAAGGTCCTCAAAACTCATGAACTAGAAGGTCTATTTATTCTAAAGTATATGCATCATCTATATATGTGTTCACATCTGTTAATTGGGAGGCAGTGTAGTTTATTAGTTAAGATTATAAACAGTAGAAAAAGAATCTCTAGAATCTAGCCCCAACTCTTTGCATTTTTGCTGTTGATTTTAGGGCAAATTCATCTCTCATCTATATAAAAAAAGTATAAATGTATGTATTTATGTATAAGTGTGTGCGCATAGAGAGGTCGATGCCTGGCATCCAGCAGATTTCTTATAAGATTATTTAACATCACTGAAGTTGTGTACTTCTTTCCCAACTCTGCTCCTCTCCCATTAAAGAATACCAGGGACTCCTCATTTGTATTTCCCCTTTTTTTTGAGGGGTTATCTTTTGTAGCCCAGGCTAGTCTTAAACTTGCTCTATAGTAGAAGATGACGTTGAACTCCTGATCCTCCTGCTGCTGCCTCTTAAATCCTAGAGCTATAGGTATGGACTACTGTTCCTGGCTTCTCATCCTTCAAAAAATAAGAAATAAAAGATCCCAATAGTATACTAATAGTGCTACCTGATGAGGGAGTTCTGTGCTTAGATAGTTTAGTATACATATATGAATCAGTCTCAAAACTATGGTAGCCAAGACTGGGTATCACAGAACTAAATAACATAATTGAATGTTTCAAAACCTTTTAGGTATACTAGATTTCCAATAAATACTTTAACATGCAATATAGCCAGGTTTACTTGAACATAGTAAGGTATCTTCAAACTGTATGTAATTTAAACATGTCTTAGTCAGGGTTTTATTACTATGATGAAACACCATGACCAATAATAAGCAAGTTGGGGGAGAAAAGGATTTCTTTGGCTTACACTTCCACATGCTGTTCATCACCAAAGGAAGTCTGGACAGAAACTCAAACAGAGCAGGACCTGATACAGAGGCCATGGAAGGAGTGCTACTTATGGCTTGCTTGCCCTGGCTTGCTCAGCCTGCCTTTTTATAGAACCCAGGATTACTAGTCCAGGCATGGCTCCACCCACAGTGTCCCCCATTGATTACTAATTGAGAAAATGCCCTACAGTTGGATCTCCTGGAGGCATTTTCTTAACTGAGGCTCCTTTGTCTGTGAGGACTATGTGTCAAGTTGACATTCAAAACCAGCCAGTACAAAATATAACCTGGGAAATTCTGTGATCGTATTTTTTCCATGAACACTATAGTTGTTATTATGTAGGATGATTTATAGGGACCAGGAGAAGACCTGTAGTGGAAAAAAGGAATCAATTATTCTTACAGTATTTTTAAAAAATATTTATTTATTTTATGTATAAGAGTTCACTGTCACTGTCTTCAGACACACCAGAAGAGGGCATCAGATCCCATTACAGATGGTTGTGAGCCACCATGTGGTTGCTGGGAATTGAACTCAAGACCTCTGGAAGAGCAGTCAGTGCTCTTAACTGCTGAGCCATCTCTCCAGCCCATTTCTATAGCATTTTAGGCTTGATGTGATGGAGCTTTTTCTTACAGTACAAAAGGGAAGTCAGAATGAAGTCAGGAAATATTTTGAAGTCAAGAAGTCTTAGTGGCTTGGTGAAAGGAAAGAAAGAAGAATAAAGATAACCCCAAGTTTCCAGTCAGAGAGAATTTTGGTTGTGCCATTATTGAACTGACAATTGAAGAGATTCGTTTTAGATATGCTGATTAAAAACTAGTGGTGAGTGTGGAAGCCAATTGGATACAGAAAAAGTTACAAGAGAGCCTAGGTCTAAAAAAGTAACTGAACCTGTGAAAACATGCACCCCCAGTGTTCATGTAGAGAGCAAAGAGTTGGTGAAGGAAAAGTGACTCAGAGAAGGGAAATGAGCAGGGAGAGTCAGCCGAGTTGTGTCGGAAGCGGAGGACCATGAAATGGTGAAATAGCTGACTAGTGATGAAGGAGTAGCCTTAACATTGACCTGGGTGCTCTCCATGAACATTGACAGAAGTTTCTGGTAGGGGTTTTTGTTTTATTTATTGCAGTGGGGAAGGTAATTTGTTTTTCTTTTTCATTTTTCTTTTTTTTCTTTCATTCTTTATTGTATTTGTTTGTTTTGTCTTGTTTTGTTTTGCCTTTTGAGGCAAAATCTTATTGTGTAGACCAGACTGGCCTTGAACTCATAGTTCTCCAGAGTACTGTGATTATGATAGACTTTCACATGGGAAAACAGAATAAGGCAAAACTGTAAAGGGTTAAAGACAAATTGGAAGCTAAAAGGCACTCATTGTAGAAATTTGGCAGGAAAGGAAAACAGAAAGAGTATAGGAGCTGATAGGAGAAACTGGAGCATGCTTGAAAGCAGGCACAGAGGAATCAGTTCAAAGTGAGAAATCAAAGAGAAAAAAAAGGAAGCAAGTGGGCAGAAGTAAGAAAATTAGATTATCTTGTCCTAATTTTGGAAAAGTTAAAAGGACTGATCTCATTAAAAAAAAAGTTATTCTTTTAGAAAATAGAAAAACCTGTAAGTTATTGAGAAGATGGCCTATAGTCCCTGCAGCAATAACTTTAATTAAAGCTTTGTTTTGTTGTTTTACAATGCTTGGGATTGAATTTAGGGCTTCAAGCATGCTAAGCCAGCACTCTACCATAGAGCTATGTCTCCATCCCCAACTTAAGTTTGGAAATTCCTTTTAAGGTTTTCAACTAATTAAGTGTACTTTTAAACAGATTTGTAACATAAAAATCCATAGGATACATGCATTATTTTAATGCATGTATACATTTTGTGTTGTTGAATTAGGTTGTACATACCTCCTTGAACATTTACTCATTTCCTTAGGGTAAAAATATTCAGTCTCTTGTGCTTGACTTTTGAGATACACAGTACATAATTGTTACCTACAGTCACTCTTCTGTACTCTTGACATCCCAGAACTTCGTATCTCATATATCTACAATAGCCTATTGGTCAGCCCAGGTCATCCTTCTGCTGGCAACTTCTGTAAGGTCAGCTTTAGTAGATTCCACATAGGAAATTATAAGTTACTTGTCATTTTGTCCCTGGTTTATTTCACTTACAAAATCTCTGTTTTTATGCAGGTGTAATAAGTTGTAAGATTTCATCCTCTATAGTATTCTCTTGCTTATATTTACCACATTTTCTTTTATCTACTCATTCACTAATAAACAGACTATTTTCATTTCCTGGCTATTGTGAATAGTGCTACAGTAAACAGAAGTACAGTTATCTATGGCAAACTGAATTGTTTCTTTTGGATAAACATCCACTAGTGGAACTGCAGAAACATCTGATAGTTTTTGATATTTTTGAAGAATTTCTGTATTGTTTTCTATAATGATTAGGCAATATGCATTTCCATCATTGCTGTGTAACTATCTCTTTTTTCTTTTATAGACTTTTTATTGTGTGTGTGTGTGCATGTGCGTGTGTGTGCATGTGTGTATAGGACGTTGGGGGTTGAGTGCATGTGTGCATTGGTTCTCTCCTTCTAACTTTACATGGATTCTGAGGATATATCATGGAGGTTTGTGTGGCAATAGGCTTACTACTTAGCTATCTCACCAACCAAAGGGGTTCCCTTTTCTATATTTCCTTGCTAGTGCTTGTTTTCTGTACTTTCTGATAATAGATATTTCTAATGGAATATAGTAATAATCCAGTGTGATTTGATTTGTATTTCCTTCATGATTAGTGATATTAGCTAACACTGTTTGTCAGTGTAGGTTATGTTAATTTACCACTGATATGACAGAATACCTGAGAAAACTACCTGAAAAGAGCAAAAATTTATTTGGGCTCAATTTCAGAGGTTGTAGGTCAGGATTACTTGACCCCTTTGCTGTGGTCCTGTTGTAAGACAGGAAATTTTTGTCTGTAGAGCCTTGTAGAGTAAAGCTGTTTATTTCACTGTGACCAAGAAGAAAGAAGACAGGGGAGTTACCAGGGGCCAAGAGATAAGTATGCTGCCAATGACCTACTTCCTCCAGACTCCACCATATGCCCTATCTCCTTCAACACGAAGACTTTCAGCAACATTCTAGGTCCAAACTGCAATACGTTCAGAGCCCATTCTTAATTGAGCTGTTTGCTTTTTTTTTTTTCTTTTTCTTTTTGCTATTGCAGTTTTGGAGTTCCTTATTATTCTGAATATTAGCTCCTCATCAGATTATATAATTTGCAAATATTTCTCCTATTCTTTAGGTTGTCTCTCTGATGAATGAGTCTTTTGTGCAAAATCTTTCTGATTTGGTTTGATCTTATTTGTCTTTATCTGTTCTTGTTTCATTTGAGGGTGAGGATTAATAGAACTTTTAAAAAATAAAATAAATAAGCCAGGTATATTAGTCAGTGTTCTCTAAGGGAACAGCATTGGTAGAATGAATATTATATACGGGACTTATTTGAGTGGCTTACAGGTGGTGGTCTAAGTAATCCAACTACATATGTCTCTAGAGGGAAAGGCAAAGGATCTTGTCATTGTGCAGTCCACAGAACTGGATTTCTCAACAGTCCCTATCTGGTGCTCTACTCTTGGAGGCTGCCATCTCAGTCTCTTGGAATCCCTAAGAAGTAAGTTCTAATACCAGCAAAGGAATGTCTCAAGAATAGGATAGAGGAACTTGCCAGTGAGAGTCAGGGCAAGCAGGCAAAAAGCAAAAGCTTCCTTCTCTGTCATTTTATACCACCTGAAAGTGTAGCCCACATTTAGGATGAATCTTCACTAATTGATCCAACCAAGAAAATCTCTCAAAAAACCATGTCCAGTTGCTTGGGTTTTAATTGTTTACAGATGTAGTCAACTTGATAACCAAGGTTAACCATCACACCAGGATTATATAGTACATTCTTTTCTATACTGTTTTAATAGGCTTTTGCTGCTATTTTTTAAATTATTTTTTTTTATTTATTTTTTTTTTTTTTAATTTTTAACATTTTTTTTTTTTTCCGAGACAGGGTTTCTCTGTGTAGCCCTGGCTGTCCTAGAACTCAGAAATCCGCCTGCCTCTGCCTCCCAAGTGCTGGGATTAAAGGCGTGCACCACCACTGCCCGGCTATTTTTTAAATTATTAAGTTTTGTGGATGTAGAGATTCAGACTCGGGGTCCTATCCATGCTTGGCAAGCACAATACCATTGAAGTATACCCTCTAATGCCCTGTGCTTTAAAAAGCCAATTTTTAGAAATTGTACTTTTCAGGACATTCTCTGGAAGTGATTTGATTTTTTTTTTTTTTTTTGAGAGTCTCTCTGTGTACAAATGGACTCTTCTGTTTCTGACACTGAGCACTGGGATTATATGACAAGGTGACCAAATGGATAAGGCATTGCATTACTGAACTTATTTCTTGCTTATGTATTTTGTTATTATAGGACAGTGATTTTTTAAAAGCTCCAATTAAAATACATTTAAGAAGGAAGAGAGAAGAAAGAAGGAAAAAGATAGTGGTTAAAAACTGTTTTTATCCTCATGACTCTTAGGAGATAACCATAAGTGGAAGGAATTCTTGTATAAGAAAAAGCATGTCTTTCTCAACAGCTTGCTTTGTTTTGGTAGAGAAATTGCTTAGTTGAATTACAGAGTTAAATACAGTGTGAATAGTCGATACAGTATATGAATGTAAAGAGAAAGCTAACTTGGTCTTGAACTGTCCAGGCATGTTTCATTCCTGTATAATGAGTTTCCCTTGTGAGAAGGCAGGGAGTATCTGAACACTTTGAGCTGTTTAATCTCTTGGTTTGGCAGCCATTATAAGGGTATATGAATAGATCCCTTTTTATCTTTGAGGTGGAAGACAGTTACTGTGTAAAAGAGAAATCATCCCATGAGCTTCATTATTATGCTGTTGTTTTTCTCAAATGACCTACTGATCAAAAGCATTGTGTTATTGTAAGAAAATGTATGCTATATCTGATGTTTAGAAGTTGTACATAATGTTAGAATAGCTCTCCCTTCTCTGCTTTTATTCTTTTAGGACCCTGCTTATGTTGTTCTTTGTTTATTAAGAGGCTTTCTTTTTTCTTTTTTCTTTTTTTTTTTGTGAGTCTTCAACCATTTCAGATTCTTCTCTTTTTGTGTCTTATCAAATAGAACTTCAGAAACACAGAGAACTTGAAACTAGTTTCAGTAGCATTCCTAAGAGCCTTCGGGGAGAAGGACAATTCTATATTACGGCTCTAGAAAGGCGCTATCAATTGTGTGACACATGGGTAAAAAAGAATATGTAGCTTACAAAGCCTTTACAACAAGTCTTTGTCTTATAATATTAATAATTCCCTTTATAAAGCCTTATTGTAAAATGAAGTATACATCATGAAACTTTTAAATGTGCAATTCATTGATTGTAAGGACAGAATAGAACATTCTTCAGTCCCAGTAGATCTTTAGAGCATTTCTGTCACTGAAAAACTTTGTGCCCCTGTGTAGTTACTTCCATTCCTACTTCAGCTTGAGAAGCAACAAACAATTGGTTTTCTGTCTATGAATTTTATTTCATATAAATGGAATTTTGTCACAAGTTGTGTCATGGTCTCTTCTTCTTACTGTACTGTTCGTGTGTATACTGACTTATGAGTACTTAATTCCTTTTCACTGCTGAGTAGTAGTCTATATAGACATGCTACAGTTTGTTTGTTAACTGGGTGATAAACATTTACTAGTGTTTATGTCTCTTGGCTGTGCTCAATATTTGCATACAAAATTTTGTGTAAATATGTTTCCTTCCCCTTCAGTATATATGTAGGAGTGGAATTTGTATTTAACTTCAGAAACTGCCAGGGGCTGGAGCATTAGCTCACTGTGAGAGCACTTGCCTTGCATACATGTCACCTTAGATGTTTACCCCCAATACTGACAAAGGGAGGGAGACCATGTTATGTTACTTTGTACGATGCCTGAAAGTCCTTGGTTCTTCACGTCTTTCTCAGTACTTATTTTTGTCTTCATTGTATGGCAATCTAGTGAGTGCAAAATAGTATTTCATGTAGTTTTGATTTTGTTTTCCTAATGATTAATGTCTTTTATTTTTTAAAAATAATGGTACATGTGTGGTTGGGATGTAGCTCCTCGAACACTTACCCATTTCCTTAGGGTAAAAATATTCAGAATCTCTTCTGCTTGACTGCTGAGATACACAGTACATAATTCACTCTGCTGTACTCTGACATCCCACAACTTGGTATCTCAAATCTACCTACAACTTAGATAGAGCCTATTGATCAGCCCAGCTCTCAACTTCTGTAAGGTCAGCTTTAGTAGATTCCACATAGGAAATTATGAGTTACTTGTCCTTTTGTCCCTGGTTTATTTCACTTACAAAGTCTCTGTTTCTATACAGGTGTCACAGATTGTAAGATTTCATCCTCTGTTTTAGCACTTTAAAGTATGTCATTTCTTTCTGATTTTTTGACAGCTCTCTCTCTCTCTCTCTCTCTCTCTCTCTCTCTCTCTCTCTCTCTTCCCTTTCCCTCTCCCTTTCTCCCTCTCTCCCTCTTTCTCTTTCTCATTTAATGAGTACCCATTAAATACTCATTTAATGAGTATTTATTTTATTTGTTTGTTGTTTTCTTTGAGATAGGATTTCTCTGTTAATCCTGGAACTTGCTTTGTAGAGCAGGCTGGCCTCAAACTCAGAGATCTGCCTACCTTTGCATCTTGAGTGCTGTGATTAATGATATGTGCCACCATGCCCAGCCCAGTTTTTATTTTAAACCCATTTCATTTTTGTGAATACTTTTTTTCTAAGCTTTCTAACCTGTTCTGGTATAGATTGGAAAATTTCTTCCCATCTCTCGTGTTAGAATCTATGTTGTGTTATTGCTTTTCATTATTACTATTGGAAAAGAGTTTTTTTTTTTTTTGAACTTTGAATGATTATCACTCTCACATTTGACTAAATAGGATGTTGTAAATTGCCTGAATTTGGGGGAAGAGGAGTACTTTGTTTTGTTTTCTTTTGAGACAGGGTCTCTCTTTCTGTCCTGAAACTGTGTAAACCAAGCTGGCCTCTAACTCACAAAGATCTCCTGCCTCTGCTTTTCAATGTGATGTACCACCACACCTGGTTATGCTATCTTCTCTAGTTTTTCATAATTCTCTGAATTTGAAGGCGATGTACCTTCTGTATCTGCTTTCATTCATTTTGGTGACTCGGGTGGAGCCCTTTTCATCTAAAAATTTCTGTTCTCCAATTCTGTATAGTTTTCTTAAGTCTTCTCATTAGTCTCTAATTAGTCTCTCTATTCTTCCCTGTACATCCCTTTTGTTTGAATGTTGGTTCCTCTAAGCATGTCTTCTGATTCTTTTTATCATTTGCTTGTTTGTATGTTCTGGAAGATATCCTCAGATTTATCATTCAACTTCTGTTGAGGTTTAGTTTTGTTTGTTTTTTTGTTTCATTTTGTTTTTTAAGTTTTTATTGTGTTTGGATGTTTTGTCTGCATGTTTGTGCACCATAGGCGTGCAGTGCCCACCAAGGCCAGAAGAGGGTGTCAAATTCCTTGTAACTGGAATTGCAGACCATGTGAGCTACCATGTGGATGCGGGAAATTGAACTGGGGTCATCTGGAAGAGCTGCCAGTGTTCTTAAGTGCTGAGCCATTTCTACATTCCCATGTATTTGGGGTTTTTTTTGTTGTTGTTTTGTTTTTGGCTTAATATAGCTTGTGTATGATTTCTAACAATAGTTTTATTGCTTTTTTTTTTTTTTTGAGACTAGGTTTCACTTTATATCCCTGATTGGCATTAAACCTAAAGAGATCTTGTCTGTTTCTGCTCTCAAATGTGGGATTACAGGGATAAGCTACCACAGCTCACCCAGTTTGTTTGTGTATGTGTCAGTATCTGTGTGTAGTTTTGTTAGCTTTGACAGATGAGCACCACTGTAAACAACATACAGGAACTTCTTTGGCCACTTTGACTGTCACTCGATCTGTATTTTAAGGGATTGTCTATGTGTGCCCACAGGTTTGTGTATATACATGATTTACTGTGGGGCTGGTCAGAGTTCCCAAAGAAAAATCTTGTGAACTTCCCTGAAGTATATGAGCTTGACTGCAAGCCTTCATAAGTCACGTGGAAGAAAGAAGATAAAGGCATTTGAAATTTAATGTGTAAAAACTTGGGTTTACATTTTTCATAGAATAAAATTGTAGTCCTGGCACATATTTGTAACCCTGATAGTCAGGAGACCCAAGGAGGAGGATCAGGAATATGAAGCCAGTCTGGGCTACAAAGTAAAACCTTTTCTCAGAAAGGAAGCAAGCAAACAATAAAAACTACTTTGGCCTTTTACTGGGATTGGGGAAAGATTTTTATCAACCTGAGTGTCTTAAATGGGTATTCAGTCGGTGTATTTGGGGTGTTTTGGGGGGCAAGTTACCTTTATCCTGACTTCTTGATGTCCTTGATAGTGCCAGTTTCTAAACCTTTGGGCATTCTGCTTTTCATTTGCTGATTTAGAATTTTATTATGTATGTTACATTGAAATACAGAATTTCATGTGTGTTATATTGAAAAGACCTACCAAGTTAATTACCACTTTGGCTTTGCAGTTTCTAAATTGTTGCTCTTATCTCTTCTTCTTTGCCATAAATGATAACATTATGTCTTTAAACACCTCTTCATTTTTCTTATTGGATATTTTATTTACATTTCAGATGTGACCCCCTTTCTCCATTCCCCTCTACCTACCCAGGAACCTCCTATCCCATCCCACCTCCTCCTGCTTCTATGAGGATGTGCACCCACCCACCCTTCCACTCCCACCTCTCCACCCACGAATTCCCCCACACTGGGGCATCCAGCCTTCACTGGACCAAGGACTTTCTCTCCCACCTATGCCCAACAATGCCATCCTTCCCTACATATACATCTGGAGCCATGGGTCCCTCCCTATGTGCTCTCAGGCTTGGTAGTTTAGACCCTGGGAGCTCTGGTTGGTTGGTATTGTTGCTCTTCCCATAGGGCCGCAAACCCTTTTCAGCTCCTCCAGTCTTCTCTCTCACTCCTCCCTTGGGAACCCCTTGATCAGTTCAGTGGTTAGCTGTGAGCATCTGCTTCTGTATATTTCAGGCTCTGGCAGACCTCTAAGGAGACAGCTATTCCTCACATCCACATCAGCGTCTGTCTTTGGTGATTGCACAAGGATTGGATACCAGGTGGATTAGTCTCTGGACAGCCCCTCCTTCAGTTTCTGTCCCATGCTTTGTCTCCATATTTGCTCCCATGAGTATTTTGTTGCTCCTTCTAAGAAGGACCAAAGCACCCACACTTTGGTCTTCCTTCTTCATGAGCTTCATGTGGTCTGAGTTGGATCTTGGATATTGCGAGCTTTTGAGCTAATAATATCCAGTTATCAGTGCGTGCATACCATGTGTGTTCTTTTGTGATTGGGTTACCTTACTCAGGATGATATTTTCTAGTTCCATCCATTTGCCTAAGAATTTCTCGAATTTATTGTTTTTAATAGCTGAGTAATATTCCATTGTGTAAATATATCAACATTTTTCTGTATCTATTCCTCTGTTGAAGGACATCTGAGTTCTTTCCAGTTTCTGGCTATTATAAATAAAGCTTCTGTGAACATAGTGGAGCATATGTCCTTGTTATATGTTGGAGCATTTTCTGGGTATATGTCAGGAGTGGTATAGCTGGGTCCTCAGGTAATGCTATGTCCAATGTTCTGAGGAACCACCAGACTGATTTCCAGAGTGGTTATACCAGCTTGCAATCCCAACAATGGAGGAGTGTTCCTCTTTCTCCACATCCTAGTCAGCATCTGCTATCACCTGAGTTTTTGATCTTAGCCATTCTGACTGGTGTGAGGTGGAATCTCAGGGTTGTTTTGATTTGCATTTCCCTGATGACTAAGGATATCGAACACTTATTTAGGTGCTTCTCAGCCATTCGAGTTTCCTCAGTTGAGAATTCTTTGTTTATCTCTGTACCCCATTTTTAATAGGGTTATTTGGTTGTCTAGAGTCTAATTTCTTGAGTTCTTTGTATACATTGGATATTAGCCCTTTATCTGATGTAGTATTGGTAAAGATCTTTTCCCAATCTGTTAGTTGCTGTTTTGTCCTATTGACAGTGTCTTTTACCTTACAGAAACTTTGCAATTTTATGAGGTCCCATTTGTCAATTCTTGATCTTAGAGCATACACCATTGGTGTTCTGTTCAGGAACTTTTCTCCTGTGCCTAGGTATTCGAGGGTCTTCCCCACCTTCTCTTCTATTAGTTTCAGTGTATCTGGTTTTATGTGAAGGTCCTTTACCCACTTGGACTTGAGCTTTGTACAAGGAGATAAAAATGGATCGATTTGCATTCTTCTACATGCTGACCTAAACCACATGAAGACAGAACAAAGAAAGAAAACTTCAGACCAATTTCCCATATGAATATCGATGCAAAAATACTCAATAAAATCCTTGCAAACTGAATCCAAAACCACATCAAAACAACCATCCATCATGATCAAGTAGGCTTTATCCCAGGAATGAAGGGATGGTTCAATATTCAGAAATCTATCAATGTAATCCACTATATAAACAAACTCAGAAAAAAAACACATGATCATCCCACTAGATGCTGAGAAAGCATTTGACAAAATTCAATATCCCTTCATGGTAAAAGTCTTGGAAAGATCAGGAATTCAAGGCCCTTACCTAAACATAGTAAAAGCAATATACAGCAAGCCAGTAGCCAACATCAAACTAAATGGAGAGAAACTTGAAGCAGTTCCACTAAGATCAGGGACTAGACAAGGCTGCCCACTCTCTCCCTACCTATTCAATATAGTACTGGAAGTCCTAGCCAGAGCAATTAGACAGCAAAAGAAAGTCAAAAGGATACAAATAGGAAAGGAAGAAGTCAAAATTTCACTATTTGCAGATGATATGATAGTATACTTAAGTGACCCCAAAACTTCCACCAGAGAACTCCTAAACCTGATAAGCAACTTCAGCAAAGTGACTAGATATAAAATCAACTCAAACAAATCAGTAGCCTTCCTTTACTCGAAGGATAAACAGGCTGAGAAAGAAATGAGGGAAACGACACCCTTCACAATAGTCACAAATAATATAAAATACCTTGGTGTGAATCTAACCAAGCAGGTGAAAGATCTGTATGACAAAAACTTCAAGTCTCTGAAGAAAGAAATCGAAGAAGGTCTCAGAAGATGGAAAGATCTCCCAGGCTCATGGATTGGCAGGATTAATATAGTAAAAATGGCTATCTTGCCAAAAGCAATCTACAGATTCAATGCAGTCCCCTCTTCATAGAGATAGAAAAAGCAATTTGCAGATTCATTTGGAATAACAAAAAAAAAACAAAAAAAAACAGGATAGCAAGGCGGGGGTGGCGCATGCCTTTAATCCAGCACTTGGGAGGCAGAGACAGGAGGATTTCTGAGTTCGAGGCTAGCCTGGTCTACAGAGTGAGTTCCAGGACAGCCAGGACTACACAGAGAAACTCTGTCTTGAAAAACAAACAAACAAACAAACAAACAAACAAACAAACTCAGGATAGCGAAAACTATTCTCAACAATAAAAGAACTTCTGGGAGAATCTCCATCCCCAACCTCAAGCTGTACTACAGAGCAATAGTGATAAAAACTGCATGGTTTTGGTACAGAGACAGGCAGAAAGATCAATGGAATAGACTTGAAGACCCAGAAATGAACCTACACACCTATGGTCACTTGATCTTTGACAAAGGTGCTAAAACCATCCAGTGGAAAAAGGACAGCATTTTCAACAAATGGTGCTCGTTTTTTTATTTTAATGATGTTTCAGAAGGACAGAAGTAATTGGATATTTTTAGTTCATTGTCTTTTTTTGTTGGTGGTTTTTTTGTTTTTGTTTTTGTTTTTGTTTTTGAAACAGGGTTTCTCTGTGTAGTAATGGCTATCCTAGAACTTGATCTGTAGACCCTGAACTCAGACTTGATCTGCTGGCCTTGAACTCAGAAAGCCACCTGCCTCTGCCCCTCTGCCCCTCTGTCGCCGCCCCCCCCCCCCCACCTCTGCCTCTGCCTCCTGAGTGCAAGGATTAAAAGCATGCACTACCACTGCTTGGCTAGTCCGCTATCTTTTAACTGAAGGTATTCTTTCTTTCTTTCTCTTTTTAAAATAAGGCTTATATTGTGGAACCACTTTGATCTAGTGTCTGTGTTTTTTTTCTTGCCTTGTTTCTCACTCTACAGGAAAACAGCCTCCAGACTAAGCTTTAGCTCATGAGAAGTTGAAGAGCCTTTATTTCCTGGGAAATAAATAATATGTTGTGCTTTTTCTGTGTTTCGGGTTTTAAATATTTAAAAGAAGGCTTATATTTGGATTTCTAGAGTTTAGGAGGCAATGGCAAAGTTCGAACATTCAGTTTCAAGTCAGCATGTACGTGGTTGAGTCTCAGGAAAACAATAATCTGTATCTTACAGATTTGTTACACACACACATGAAGTGTATCTGGGCTTTTTTTTTATTGTTAAGCCTCATTTGCATGGCACAGAGCTATATATATATATACATATACATATAATGAAAGATTGGATTCTTTGGCCTTTTACATTTTGTATTATTTTTATTTTGTTTAGGCACTTAAGAGATTATGGCATTTGATACTCACCATGTTAAAAAACGGAACTTCTCTAATAGTATTGATCTTCCTAGAAAGAGGATCTCTAATTTCACCAGTAAGAACATGAAGGAGGTAAGTGCGATAGTTTAAACCATCAGATGTGTTTAATTTCATAGGTTAAGTAGAATTATTGAAACATACCTACTGTATTCCTGACATTCTAGGAAAATTTTGGCAAATACACTGTTTCTATAAACTGTGGTACAAATGTTGGAGTTGACAAGGAAGATGCACTGTGTTCATTGAAAAGTTGATTAACAATGAAATATTTTTTTAAACCACATTAAACTTGAGCTGACTTATTATAAGCACCCTTTAAGTTCAGTATATGACTGGTATTGTATAAAAAAAGAAAGATAATATGTTACTTTGCTAAACATACCAAAATACAATATTGTACCTATTGGTTGAAAACATGGTATTAAGACAAAGAAAACATTGACCCAAAAAATACTTACCGAGTTTTAAACTGTATTATTGACATCAGTCATAAAGTTTGTATAACTATTAAAAAACTGAATATGATACCACTGTTTACTTTGGTTTTCAGGTTAAGAGATCTCCAAAACAGTTGGCTGCTTACATAAGTAGGTAAGAGCTTCTTTAAAATTTGTGGGAAAATATTGAAGGTAGTTAGAGATGAAGGCATAAAACAAGTAAATACTCTTTTTATTATGATTATGGTTAACTTGTTATCAAGTAGTTCCTCTGTGCTAGGCTCTGCACTAGTGCATCAGCATTATCTATTCCTGAATAGATGCCATTATTCCTAAACAGTGACTAGAATACTAATAATCAGAGGAAATATGTGGTTTGCTCAGGATCAGATAGGCAGAAAGCTGTGAAAATGTTCAGTTACCAAGCTCTAAAAGCAGCTTTCTAAACCACGGGTATCCAAGGTGTGACCTGGGGTCCCTGGAGCCCAACAGGAGGTGTCTGAAGTCCTTGTTCACCTTGTCCATTTCTACTCTTTTACAAGTGTATGGTATGAACTGTTCAGAAATTGCATAGTATTAAATAACAACAGAGACAGAAATGAGAATGCAGCTTTCTTCTGTTAAACTGAGAATTAGAAATTGATAAAAATGTGAAACAGCTATTTCTGAAGTCTTTCTGTTTCAGAAAAAGGTGCTTCTTTTGGTAAAATATTCTATTATAGTATGTTTCTTAGCTTCCCAGTACCATGACTTTTTATTAGAGGGAAACAGTTTGGGGGCCACTGTGGTAGTGCATAGATTCCTAGCACTTGGGAAGCTGAGACAGCAGAATTGTGAATGCAAGCTTAGCCTGAGCAACAGGGTGAGAGACCCTGGTTCAGGAAAAACATTTCTTTTGGCTCATAGTTTCAGAACTTTAGTCTCTGACTTGTTGCCTTTGGGTGTGTGATGAGGCAGTCCATTGTGGTGAGAGAAAACTGCTTCTCTGTGATGGTAAGGAAGCAAAAAGTAAAAATAATAATAATTCCCAAAGCTTCTGGAAACTTGTACTCTATAAGATTTTGTTTGTTGTATTCTTCCATACACAAAATTAAATATGTTCCAGCTTAAAATAAATAAATTTAAAATATCCAAATGTGAATAATTTTTCACTTACTAGAAAATGAGTTAGTTGTTTAGAAAAAGCTTAGATGTCTGAAAAGTGTTCCTATTTTTCTGTTCCCATGGTTTTAAATATTTCATTTTAAAACATAGAAGCTATTATGTCCTTTTGTTTCCATTTTGTATAACTTGCCACATTTTATTCCCTTCCAGATAATTTATGACTTTTATTTTTCTCTTCAAATTAAGACTTGACTTTTTAAATTATTTTCTTCTAATTTTAGTGGATTACAATTGCAAAATGTAGCTGTTTAAATTTTCATTTAAAACATTCTCTTTGCTTTTTCTTTTCTTTCTTTTTTTTTTTCACTTAAATTCTTTTTACAGGACAGTTGGACAAGCAGTGAAAAGCCCAGATAAACTGCGCAAGGTGCTCTACCACAGAAAGTTAGTTCGTCATTCCTTCCCAAATCCTTGTTACAGACCTAAGCAGTCCCCTAAAAGTGGGGGCTGTGACATGGCAAATAAAGAAAATGAACTGGCTTGTGCAGGCCATCTACCTGAAAATTTACGCCACGACAGTCGGACATTTGTCATTAACACCAGTGATTCTGGGTCTTCACAGACAGAAAACCCATCATCAAAATATAGTGGTTTCTTTTCTGAGGTAAGTCAGTTTTAGCTTAACTTTATTCCTATTGTACTACTAGGTTGCTTTGTTTTGGTTTTGATTTCCTTTTTCCCCACCTTGTGTTACTCTATTAGCTGATAGCCACTCATTGAATACATATGTATTTGAATTGTGTTCACTGCCTAAGACAGTTGTACAAATGAACCCCCTGTCTCTAACAGTGTCTGAAATAGAATGAAATGTCTGATAGGCTGTTGTAAATACCCAAAGTGACAAGTTGGCAAGGAGAAATTTAAAGGAAGAGAGTAAAGAGATGTTTTACCTTAAAAAATAGATCACTGAAACCTGTTATCTAGTCAGTTTTGCTGGGTTCTTAGAACTGCCCAGTGGGGACCTGATTCAGCAAACCTGCTTCTACATCTTTTAAATGTTACTGTAAGATTAACCCTAAGGAAAGTAACTATACAAATGTATGTGTTTACACACATCAGTGTTTACAGGAACAGCTTTAGTAGAAAAACAAGAAATAATCTAAAAAAAAAAATGGTGATAATTAAAGACTAAAAATATGTTACTATTTTTTGTTAAATGAAATCCATATGTATTTTAGTATATGCACCTATTTGTCATTGTCTAAAGCATGATTTGGGAAGACACATTCCAGTTTAGTGACTGTAATTGCTTCTGGACAATGATATCAGATACTTTTTCCTAGTAGAGTATTCACTTTTTGTCTTAAATAGTTTTGAGCTAAAGTTTTCATAACAGGAATGCATTACTTTATTTAAAATTAGATGACACATTTGTTGTGATTGCAACAGGACCACCCTCTAGTCTGTACTTCCTCTCTCATGCTGTTCATTTGGTAATCACTAGCCTATGTGCTTACCTTTTCTCTGTGTCCACATCCATAAAATTCGGCTAGAAATAACTTAACTGTATAAACTACTGGGACTTTTGAAAAAACAATAGAAAGGAGGGAGGAAAGGAAAAGTACTAAATTTGTTCACATCATTCATTCACTGTATTCAACTGTAAATTACAGTATTCCTTTTTGAGGGCCAGTATAAGGAGTTACCTTTGCATAATTTAAGGCTGTGTCTACCAGACAGTTTTCATTATAAAAAGAAAAAAAAAGTCTGTGTCATGTTTCAGTGTGGTTTTTAACAAATTAGATGATTGCCTTTCAGGTTTCTCAGGACCATGAGACAATGGCCCAGGTTCTATTCAGCAGGAATTTGAGATTGAATGTAGCTTTGACTTTCTGGAGAAAGAGAAGTATAAGTGAACTTGTAGCTTATTTAGTGAGGTGAGTGTGACGTTTTGTTTCTGTATAACATGAGTAATTTTTAATGAGTTTTGAAAAGTGACTTTTAAGAAAGTTTTTATTGGATAAAATTTAAACATTGTATTTAGCATCCATAGAGACACTATAGTTTAAATTACATTCATCACCAATTTAAGTGTAATAAAGATACAGAAAATAAAGCTGTTACTTTTTCTGGTTAGGATTCTTTTCTTATCTGTAAAACTAAATGTGGGAAACCTTCCATTTGAAAAAAAAAAAATTCCCTTTGGGAATTTTAAGCATTGCCCTCCTCATCGTATGTAAGTCTCTGAAATACTGCGGTACTGATGCCGACTCCGTGCCTCATTGAGTTCCTTCTGTAAAGACGTGTGGTTCAGCCTTTCCCATGTCCTCTTCTATTCCTCTGTAGCACTTACCGTCAGCATCCTGCTCTATGTATCTCTCTTTGATCCACTGCTGGCTCCTACACCCACTCAGGCACTCGACAGCAATCCCTGTCTCTGTTTCCCCTTTATATCTGACTTGACTATGATAAATACTGAAGTTGTTAAATACCAAATGCCTCGAAAGGAGAATGGAGATTGTAGTATGAATGTAACTAAGGACACTCTAAGCAATGGTGTCTGTCTTGTACTCGCAGGATAGAAGACCTTGGAGTTGTGGTAGATTGCCTTCCTGTTCTAACCAATAGGTAAAAACAGTAATTTTCTTTTTCCAGAAAAAAAATAAGCTTTAAAGAAAAACAATTTTTAATCAGTTCATATTTTATAACTTAGAATTTCTTTAGTTTACAGGAAGAAAAGCAATATATCTCACTTGGCTGCTGTGTAGACTTACTTCCTCTAGTAAAGTCTTTACTTCAAAGCAGATTTGAAGAGTAAGTGCTAATTTAAATTTTAGATTCCTTTTTCTCTCTCAACTGTTTTGATTTTTGTGTTTTGTGACTACATGGTAGGAGACTGGGAGATACATAATGCCTGTTTGTTTTTTTGTTTTTTAATTAAAACATCTTACCTACACTTTATTTATTGTGACAGTGTGGTGAGAGAACAGCCTCTAGAAGTTGGTTCTCCTTCCGCCAAGTGAATTTCAGATTTACTCAGTTGTCAGCTTTGGGGTCAGATTCATTTACTCACTGAGCCATTTTCTCCAGCCCTGTCTCTGTTCCCAAGGAGTTTATATATGATTAGGACAGGAATATAAACACTAAAGAAAAATTACAAGAGGATCTAAGAACAGCTATGTAATTTCTATGGCTTTGTGAAGTAGATCATGAAAGTAGTAAAATATATTTTTCTTAAGAGGAGTAATTGGTGTATATCTGTGGGAACTTTTGGGAGATATCCTTATTGTTAAAGGCTTATATGAGAACACTTAAATTTTGTCACAATATTTTATTTCAGATATGTAATTGTTGGCTTAAACTGGCTTCAAGCAGTAATAAAAAGGTGGTGGTCGGAACTCTCATCTAAATCAGAAATTATAAGTGATGGGTAAGTATAGCTTTAAAGATAATTTGTGCTGAAATTTCTATGGACAAGTATCTTAATTAAACAAAGTAGTGGGTTTATTCTGTGATCATCGTATAATTTTATTTTCTTCATTGTCAGAGAAATATTGAACTGAGGTACTTTTTATTTATGAAAAACCATGCAGAGTCCCATAACTCCTTGTATCTCTGCTGCCAGTACCTTACCTTTTATGTTTGTTTTGTTTTGTGACACTCTCACTGTGTGTCTTCAGCCCCAACATTCTCAGTGCTGATATAAGACAGCATAGCTATCTCAGCCCTTCCCTCACAAGGGGTAACAACACAGCAGTGCCGTAACCTTCACGTACACTGGTAAGGTAGAAGAAAGGAGCTGCCCTTGGTGCAGTAATGAATAGAACTATCCTGACAGGTCTCTGAAAATGGTTATAATCAACATGATTTGATTATTGCCTTAGCTTGAATATATGTGAGGATTCTCCTAAATGAACTGAACTCAAGCCAGGTATAGTGGAACATGCCTATAATCCCAGCACTAGGAAGGCCAAAGCAGGAAGAACGCAAGCTTGAGGCTATCCTAGGCTATATAGCAAAACTTTGTAGTTTTGTTTTGTTTTGTTTTGTTTTTGAGACAGGGTTTCTCTGTGTAGCCCTAGCTGTCCTGGAACTCACTGTGTAGACTAGGCTGGCCTCGAACCCAGAAATCCGCCTGCCTCTGCCTCCCAAGTGCTGGGATTAAAGGCGTGCGCCATCACCACCGGGCAGTTTTTTTTTTTTTTAAGGAACAAAGAAATAAAAAAGCCAGACAGTGTTGAAAACAACACAGTCTCTCCCCCCTAACTCCCTCTTAAATTCCATAATCTTCGTAGACTCAACAGAATTTTCTACCTCATACCCAAGAAAGCTGTCCACTTGCTACAGAAGCCTACTTGCTGTCTCATCTTCGTTGACAACCAAATACTCATGAATTTCTGTCTGGCATGGCATATAGTATTTTAAGAAGTTGCTTGATTTTAGTATATGGTTTTTTTCTACTGCTAGAAATAAGTGAAAAGCAAGTCTGTATCTTATTATTTGCTTTCTTGTTTTTTTTTTTTTTTTTTTTCAGAAATATTAAGATTTTAAAGCAACAGTTGAATGGATTATGGGAACAAGAAAATCATCTTACTTTGGTTCCAGGATATACTGGTAATATAGCTAAGGTAATCTATATTTATAATTTAAGAGTTATATGTGAATTTAATATTGATTTGTATTGATATGCTTATCTCTTACAGGAAAAAGGCACATTACTAGTTGGGATTTTAATATTTAAACTCCTAGCGGACATTGATAGTTATAATTGCAGAAAGAATTGGTGGTAAGAAGTATTTCCACCTGCTGCTGTGCGTTTACTGTCATGAGTAGTTACTTGCCATAAAATAAAAACATCGTATGATTTAAGGAAATGTTTATGTTACTGGCTCATGAAATTTTCTTGGATACCTATGTAAAAAGAAACAAAAGAGACTGAGCATTAGATATATCACTGTATATTTCCCAGCCTCTTACTCCATCCCCTTTTCTCCCTCCCTACCTTACCTCTTTGTCTTTTGTTTGTGCTCAGACAGTTTTACTATGTAGCCCTGGCTAGCCTAGAACTTGCTATGTAGGCTAGGCTGGCCTCAGACTCACAGAAATCTACCTGCCTTTGCCTCCCAAGTGCTGGGATTAAAAGTATATGTCATCATGCCTGGCAAGAATTCTTTTTTTATTCACCACTTTTACTCTGATTATTGACACAGTGAGTTTTTCTTTAATGTTTTGTGTTATAGTCACAATTTTTACAAATTCATCTCCTCTAATATTCTTCAGAATCTTTAATTTAGATTAAAGTCTTATAAATAGCTCTATTTTTCTGAAGTTGTTTGTTGCTTATGGTTTTAAAGTATACATAGCACATTACTGTGAAGACTTTAGGAGAGCTGAAAAGCATTGTTTGCCAAAATTTTTGATTTTTTTTTTTTTAATGTTATGGTTATTGAGACAGATCTGTATAGTCAGGGCTATCCTTACATCACTGTGAAGCCCATCCTGGTGCTGAGATCACCCACCCAAAAGGTCAGAAGGATCGTAAGGCCCTGCTTTCATGGTCTATATTCTTACTGAAAATCAAGATCAAGCAAGCTTTTGCCCTTCTGCCCCACGGGAGGTTTTTGTCCTCCCTGAGCTCACCTTAGGACACCTGCGTTACCGTTTGACAGGTGTACCCCGGGATCAGAGGAGTGTGCTGCCATGCCTGGTTAACTTCTCTTTTTATCAAAAAGGAAAAGCTTTCTTATAAACATAGCCTTAAGATACTATGGTGATCGTGAAATTAATTAAAATTACAATGTAAAGTCTATAGTAAAATCTTTGCTACGATATCAGCCCCCAAATATGTTGCTTTAAAAATAAATGTTTTCAGGGAGCAATGGGCGAGATGTAAAATGAGTAAGGAAAAAGAATTAAAAGCTATACATTTTCATAAAAAATTTTAAAAATAAATGTTTTCTTTGACCCATTCATGTGTATAGTGCATTCTGGTCATACTGATCCTATCCTCCCACTACTTCCAGTCATCCTTCCTCTCCCGTGTCACTGTTCCACTTTTATATCTTTTGGTTTTTGTTTCTTTGAGACATGGTTTCTCTGTATAGTCTTGGGTGTGCAGGAACTCACTCTGTAGATCAGACTGGCTTTGAACTCACAAAGATCTGCGTGTCTCTGCCTCTCAAGTGCTGAGATTAAAGTCAGGTGCCACTACTGCCTAGCTTACTTTTGTATCTTTTTGCCTTGCTTTTCTTTTTGTTTATGAGCTATCCACTGGGGCATGAGTGAGTGGATGTGGCACTAAAAACAATGGCTTCCTCTTCCACAGCAGTCCTCGACTGCTCCACTACACCATTTGTTTTTCTCCAGGTTAAAAATCAAAGCAGATGGGGAGTGGACCTGGAGAAGAGATTTCAAGATCTCTTCCTTACAGAGAATCTGGCTTCTCTTTTTAGTACACACATTGCATTTCAAAGCTTTCTGTAACTTCAATTCCAAGAGATTCAGTGGCTTCTTCTGGCTTTTTCTGGCAGTATGCATACTTGTGGTGAACTTACATACAAATAGACAAACATTCATACACATAAAATAAAAATAAATTATTTTTAAAAATAAGATGAAATTGTCAAACTATGCCTTGGGTTTTGGTTTATATAGCACTTACAGACTTTCTGTAAATGTTAACTACAAAGCAGAGCTGTTGAAGCACGGGAACCAAAACATTCGTTATTGAACATGTAACATGTGCCAGGACCTGTGGTAAACAGACACATATCAAATTTTGAATAAGATTTCTTCCTTCTTTTTAAAGGTTTCAAAGGGAATTAGGGCAAATTAAGGAACAAGCAGAAAAGAAGGCAGGTTGAGTGTGTTTGTATTTGCTTAATTAACTAATGGGATTTTCTTTCCTCCTTTAAGGATGTAGATGCTTATTTATTACAGCTGCATTGAGAGATTGCATCTTCTAAAGAGTATTTGGTTATTCAGACAGCGCTGGATTATATGATTTCCAAAAGTAGGTCTCTCCTGAGAACCGAGAACTGTGGAAGAAATACAACCAATTTTTTTTCTTTTAAAAAGCCACATGATAAAACCACTAATGAAATCCTAACAACCTACTTCACATTGAAGTGGAAATATCCAGAAGGAGCGGCTTCAACTTCAATGAGGTGAAAGTGCACTATGAAGACTGTTTGCCCTTGCTGCATGCAGAATTAAATGGCCATTTGGTAGCGTTGTTTAAGAACTACTGGGTCTTAACTCAGTCCTACATAAGAATATGATTTATTGTATATAAAAATAAGACAGGACTTATTACCAGGAACTATAAAGACCAATCATTAAAATTTTTATTGTGTTTTATGAAGAAACACTTAAATGTGTGCAGCTATTTTCTTCTGTCAGAAAGACTTCGAAAGTTTAAAACATCATAGTAAGTAATATTAAAATTTTTTGTTCACACTGATACTGTGTACAAATGCCTTAATTATTGATAAGCCAATGTATTATAATACCAGTATATCTTTTTTAAAAAATTAAAAGCAACCATGCTTCTGGCATGATAAAATCATGGAATTAAATCAGGGGTTTACATTCATGTAGAATGTTGTTGAAATATACTCAACACCATTTTTTTAAACTTGAGAAATTTTTGGCATCTCTGATTTTTTTTGGCCAGAATCTTCATGTTATGTTTGTATGTATGTGTTATTCTTATATAAAGAAAAAAGGTGAATATGTATTTGTATGAATGTTTAACTGGAAATGTCCATGGAGTTGGCTAATTTATATTCACTTTATTGTATATAGAGTTCTAATATTTTTCATTTCTGTAACATTTAAACTTCCTTTGAGTAAATTTACTAAATATTTCTATTTTTTGCTTTTCTAATTCTAATTTTATATGAAATCTAATTAATTCCTTGTCACTAAATGTGTTCTGAAAAGTTCCATACAATGTTTCAGAATTGTTTACAGTTAATGCTGACATTGTACTTTAAGTTCCAACACAATGCATCACTACCTCCTCTAATGGTTAGTATGAAATCCCAGCAAACTATATGCAAGCGTTTTTGTGTTTTGTTTTTTTAACATGGCCATTTGAAGCATCAGTGTACTGAATTCTGGAATGTCTTAACAGTTTGAATCGTACCTGTCTTGGGTGGAATTGCAGTTGACTACCACTCTTGCTGGCCCATTCATGATCTTTTGTTAATAAGACTTGCAAGCTTCCAGAAAAGATAAATTTGACTTCCTCTTCATATTCCAGTGTACATTTTAAAACTTAAACAGTGACTACTGAGAAGCTTCCCCAGCATCTTTTTTTGCTATGGAGATATTTAAAGTGTTACTTTTCGCTGAATTCTGTTTTGTTTCTATTATTCCAGATATCTATGTACACCACAGAATGAATATCCGTTGTAGTAATTGATGATTATATCCTCAGATTAGAGTCATTCTAGATGACTAGTTTTGTGATTGTGAGGTGAGGTATGTAAGAAGTCACTTTTCAGAATGTGGGAATTTCATAAACCTTCATCATTCTGAAACCGTAAGATGGGAACTACAGCCGTTCGTTCTTTCGTCTTAGTCCTTTAGTTTTCACTGTCTTTCTTATTGAGCCATCTGGGCAGGTTAATGCGGTTTGGTTGGAGTGTGACGCTAATCAGACTAAGGGTTTGAGTCTGATCCTTTTAAATTCATTAAACTTCTCACATGCACAAAGAAATTCTGTGGTTTCTGATTGCATATTCTCTTCAGTATACACTTAATAAATTAAATTTGTGATCACAAAGAATGTGGTGTGCATAGTTTGCTTCTCAAAGAGAAATAGAATGATTGATTTATATGATAGTATAGATTTCCAGGTTTGAAGAGAAAATATTCAAAATAAGACCTAACATACCTTACAATTTTTTAGTTGCACAGTATCAAATAATATGGATCAGATTATTGACTAAACAGTATCTTTAAAAAAAATCAAAGTTCAAGTAAATGAAGTATCAATAAAAAGTATAGTAAAAAGCAGTACTATTGTTTTAACAGAATTCATATGCCTAAATATGCTTGTTGACATTGAATAAGATGGCGTGCTCCATTTTTTATGCTTGGAGCAATGAAAGAAGCAGCCTTACTTCGCAGCACACACTTCAGTTCTCTCCTGGGCCTTAGCACCTCAGCTACTGAGTGGTGACCTTAAGCTCCTTGGACAACAGATATATGAAATAAGGATTTTCAAACATTTCTGTTACTATTAAAGACCTTTCATACTACATTTTCATTAGGGTAGGGTTATCTTTACCAAAGAGCCAAAGAACGTATTAAGGCCACTCACTGTGGTGTCCTACTTCAGGTAGGACAGTTACAGTATTCAGTTGTTTTTTGTTACTGTGCTGCTAAATAGAATACCATACTGGAGTTACCCAAGGTCTGTATGACTTTTCAACTTTTCTACCTTCTTAAATTTTCTGTACTTTGGTAACTTTGTAGGTTTAAGGATAGCTAGATTATTGAGATGATAGATAATCATAATTGAATACTTTGCACCCACTACAGATAAAGCAATGTGTGGTCATGATCGCCTTAACATTAGGAAGCAAGTATTAGCAGATAGTTTTTAAAAATAATTTTTGGCAGCAATTTAAAAAGCAGTTGGTATCAGTTTTATGTATAAATCCTGAAATGTAGGAATTTGTATGTAAGTGTTTGGGGAGTTATGATACTAGAACTAAACTCTAAAGTCTACTATTGAATTAAATGCTAGTGGTTCTTGGTGCTTGATCCATATCTTATAAGAATCTTGGACATGGTTAAATGGCTCCATTACTACATTTCTAGCCACTAAACTGGTAGTTTTCTCAAATTTATTATTTCCTTATATTTTGTAAGTTGTTGATATGATAAACGTTAGCCATAATTAATTGGAAGGATTCTTGGCTATTAAATACTAATAATAGAAGTCATATTTAAGTGTCTGGTTACTTACATTACTGAAGGAGTCTGAAAAAAACAGTCTTTAAGCTAATATTTCATCAGGCATCGCAGTCTTCTTCCAACTTAACGAAATGGTTGTATCAGTTGCCTTTGTCTGTTGGAGGAAGAGCCACAAATCTGACTCATCTACAACATGACTGCTAGTACAGACTTATTTTCTGGATTCTTTCAGATGGAAATAGTGTCATGTGTTGTCAGGTGTTTATAGATATATGCATTCTCCTTTTATGTTTCTAGCCATAAGATTGTAAAAAAAAAAAAAATCTTCGCAATATTCTACTCTTCTCCCTTCTTATTTTTTGACAGGAGTATACAATAAAAAGTTTATTCCTAAGCTTGGCATAGTGGCGGTACAAGCCTATAATCCCATCACTTGGGTACCAGGGCAGGTGATTTCTGTAGGTTCAAGGACAGCCTGACCTATCTAGCAAATTCAGACCAGCCAGGATTACAGAATAAGACCCTGACTCAAAAAGAAAACAGAAAATTTTCATCCTTAAACATTACATACACGTCTAATCTGATATATATATATATAAATGCATGCTAGATACATTTTCCAATACTACATTTAACATATTTTTTAGTCAGTATATTAAAATATACTGACTATAAAATATACTTCTCTGGTGAAGCCATTGAGCTAACAATATTAAGAGCCAAACGTTAGTAAAAAGTAAGTACAACTACATTTAGAACATTGAATCACCACATTGTCCTTTGAAGACAAAAAGATAGAGCTACTGTTTACCAGTATTTCCAGTAAAGGCAACAATAAAGTAAACCTGCTGAGGTTTACAAAATCTCTTAAAAAAAATATTGCTTTGATTTTGCAGAATTTATGTTCTTTGAACTATTTTCAGATGAGAGTTTCCAAAATCTAGATAAGGATTTGGCCCCCAAATACACCTCCTAAAGTACTGATTCTTTTCCTTTCCCTTTTTTCTTTTCAATCTTTCCCCCCTCCTTCCCTCCCCCCTCTCCCTCTCTTCCTTCCTCCCTCCCTCC
>NW_021627973.1:0-102462 GCF_004785775.1 Grammomys surdaster
GAGGGAGGGAGGGAGGGAGGGAGAGAGAGAGAGAGAGAGAGAGAGAGAGAGAGAGAGAGAGAGAGAGAGAGAGAGACTGTTTACTCAATGGTCTGCAGCTGAGAACTACCCCTTCTGGTTGGGATGTAGAGAAAATTTCCCAGATGACTAATAATTAATATATAAACAAAAAAGACAGCCTGTAACTCCAGGCATCTTGGCTCTAAAGGAAGGATACTTTGGCCTTTTGTGGGCTCCCTTCCTCTTTCAGGTTGCCTTTTTATAGTATTAATAAAAGAATGACCATTTGAATGATTCATTTTCTATGCCAGGCACTTTGCCAAGCACCATTAATCTTCTGATCAACCTTTTGAGATAGGTATAATTACCCCCTTTTGTGATGAGGTAGGGCAAAGGTGTTAAATGTCCTGCTCTGGATCACACACCTAGTATGTGTGGAGCCAACTGTGCTCCCCCTTTCCCCATTTCACCTTGACTCCCCAGTAAGATAGGGTTCACACACACTAAGGTCTTTGCCTGACCCAGTGCCATCTTCCTCATTCCCATAAGAATGAGTCAGGGCCCAGCCCGCCTCATCCCAGTCAGAGTCAGAGGGCAGGCAGGCAGGGCCCTGACATTTGGAGTCAGGGACCTACATGTCTATCTCTGCTTCCTGTTTTATGACAGGAAGCCCTTCAGTCTTCTCAGGATTACCATAAAATGCTTGCCTGATTTCACAGAATTGTAGGTAGTCTTTGAGAAATGGTACCTGAACGTTTCTTATAAGCTGGGAAGAACGTAGCACTGTTTTTCATTCTCTTAACAGTGTTTTTTCACTCTCACAACTGCCTTCAAGAATTCTGGAGTAACCAAAACCTCCGTTTCTATCCTAGAGTCCCCTCTAAAAGCCCTAGAAAAAAAAGTCAACCTTGGATACTCCCCACCCCCACTTACATAAGAAAGCAAGAAAGAGCTTCTGCATCAGGACTCTGGGATAGGTGAGTCCGGGCCAAGACTTTGTAGTGCTGCCAGCGACGATAGTTCTCATAAACACCCTTGGAAGCATAGGCAAGGTCACCTTGAGAGGGCTTCCGGGCAGCCATGGGACCTCCTTCCATGGTTGTTGCTTGTGTTCCTGGCCAGGGCTTTTCCAGGGGCACAATGGGAGCCAGTTGGGCAGCTGGTGGGAGAACCTGCAGAGGAAGCCCCGCAGGGCCCTCCTGGCTCACTCCAACAGCCACAGCAGGCAGGATGGTCTTCACATTAGAGGCTGTCACATACAGAGGAGGAGGCCCCTCCTGGCTCCCACAAGGAGCACCTGAGGGAATCCAGTTTAGAGCTGTCTGAGTAACTATAAGGTTCTGAGTTTGAGAGGACTCAGCTGGCCCCACGTCTGTCTTGACTTTGACAATGACCTGGCTAGTTCCAGCCACACTGGGGCCAGGGCCTCCTTCTCCTGTCACCAACAATGGGCTGGGGAAAGCAGAAAGGAGCAGAGGATTGCCTGGAGAGAAGACAGGAGGTATAGGGGGCTGTGGTGATGGCTCCCAGAGGGGTTGGTCTGGTGGAACAGGAGGAGGTGGGGCAAAGGGAAGCGCACTGAAAGGGGACAGGCCAGCACCAGGTTTCATGGCCATATCTGGTCCTGGTAATGGAGAGGCTGTTGAGACAAAGAAGAGAGGGAGGTAGGAAGAAGATGAGAAGTTAGGCCACTTGACTTTGTTTTAGTCCCTATGGGGTTAGAGCAGTGACTTTCAATGTGTGAAGGAAGGGACATGGATGGGTGTATTTGTAAATGCCTCTCAAGTAGTCCTTTACCCCTGGGCTAGAGAAGTTCCTCCCTTTCAAAGAGACACATAGACCTGCATCTTCCAAGAAGAACAAGCTCAAGCCATCCCTGCCTCTAATAGCCTCTCTCAAAACACTCCTGAAGAACTCCCCTGCCAGTTCCATGGGCAGGTCAAGAAGATGTGAAGTAAGACTGACAGCTGTTCTGCAGGAAAAGCAGTTTGCAAGCATGCTGAGTACAGGGAAAATTCCAGGCTCTTGAGAAGCATCCATGGGACAGTTGAGAAGGAGACGGTTTCACAAACATTGGTCTAGCCCTCTCCTTCTTTTCCTACACCTCTTGCTCCTAATAATCTCCTCAAATAACAGAAGATGCAGTTTTTGAACAGGCTCAATGACTGTAGGACTCATAAGCTCATTTCTCCAGAAATAGCCCCACTCAACATACATGGACATTTACTAACCCTACATACTCTACAAGACAGGGAAGCCACTGATCCCAACTGCTCTATGGCTCCTGTCACTAGCCACAGAAGCACAATTCCCAGGACAGAATATGGTAGTCTAGACTCTTGGTTCCCAGGAACGTCATTAAACGTCATCAAATGAGGGGAGGACCTTGGAGAGAAGGCGATGTCCAGTGCTTTCAGTTTCAACTATGGACGAGTTGGAATTTGGTAGCACAGACTATCTGTGGTTCTGCTTCTTAACCAGCAGAAGTTTAGGGCTCATGGAGAAGCAAGCACTGGAGCTAAGGAAGAAAGAAGTCTAGAACATAGCTCCTGCTAGGGACCAGCTATGTGGATGCTGGTCAGGCAAAGCAGGCTGAGAAGCACACAAATGTGCTTCATTAAACCGGGCCTGCTGCATCCCACATGACTTTTAATGATAAAAACAGAGCCCAATTGGCCTAATTTCATGCAATACTTCTTCCTATCTTAAAAAAATAAATTATTCCACTGACAGACCAGTAACACTCAGATTCCACTTTCTGACCATAAAGGAGACATGAGTGAAATAGGAACAACCCAATGTTCATATGCATCTGAACCATACACCAGAAGGCCAGGTTATACCACCAAGTTCTGCACACAGTAAAACTGTCCCTAAGATCTGAGCTCTACAATAGGTAGGAAACCTGAGCATCTCACCGTCTGTCGCTAAGATAGCCTATCTCCTGCAGCCTGAAATCAAGAAAGATTGCCCCTAACAAAAAAATTAATATATTTACTTAAAAAATAAATGAAGGTTTGTAAATACAACCACTCTGGAGGATGATCACAAGTTCAAAGCCAGCTTGGGTTACAGAGAGAATTCAAGGGCAGCCTGAGCAACTTTACGAGACCTTGCCTCAAACTAAAAAGTGAAATGGGCGCTACAGATTTGGCTCACAGAATGCTGGCCTAGCAGATGCAAGGTCCCAGATTCAATTTCATTAAACAAATATTCGCACGTGCACACAGAAAGAGAGAGAGAGAGAGAGAGAGAGAGAGAGAGAGAGAGAGAGAGGAAAACATGTGCTCAGAAACGGAATTCTGCTCTCCAGAACACTAATTAGATGGAAACTTGACCTTAAACTTCTCAACTTCCAGTTATATGCATAATAAATTACAGTGAAAGAAAAAAAGAAAAAAAAAAGCCTGCTGCCTGAACTGACAAGTACCACCTCTGTTAGAAGGAGCCGTCAGACCCTGGGAACAAGCAATTTTACAAAATCTCTAGCTCTGTTCACTGGCTCATAAGTGAATAACCCCGCAGAGTTTTAGCTTTCTGAGTAAGGCTAATAGACCTGGCCCAATTCCATCCTTCAGCCTACTTTTCCTTGAAAGATCAAGAGAGTTGGCCCTGACTTCTCCATGGTGAAGTTCTAGAGCAGGTTGGAAGACAAGGATCATGACTCTTCCCCTGAAACCCTGGCAACATAACTTACACTAATACATAAACCTCTGTTTCCACCCCAAGCATGTTAAAGTGGTTCCTCTTCCTGGGAATCACATTGGTAATTGTTATCCAGTCCCAATATTCAGTGTGTTACTTCTGACATACTTTGGTTCATTTCCAAGGATGCTCCTCCCCATTCTTAATGGTAAAAATCTATTTCCCTGGGCTCCCTAATACCTGTGTGGGGTCTAATTCCTCAAATCCTTATAGGTTGATTTGTCCCTAGGTAAAGTGCTAAATGTGACACCCCAGGTGGCAGATACCCCACATTCCACTATATCTAGTCTTACTTCCATCTGATGCCATAATCTGAAGTTTAGGCACACCAACAGTGGCAGTCTGGAAGGCTCCAGAATGAAACAGTTGGGTCCAGGATCCAGGCAATAACCTAGCTCCAACAGATGATATCCAAGGAAGATAGGCTAAAGACTGAGAGTCAAACAGAATTAGAATCTTGGACTCTGGCATTCTGTATCGGGGGAGGGGAAAAGATATTGTCTAGTGATAATGGGGAGATGTTACTCAAGCAAGTAAGAAAAAATTAGATAGCCCCTCTGTGAATTTGGTAGCATAATTATCGGGTGTCCTCCTTTAGGACAGTTTGCACACCGTCTCTCAGATTCCCAGCATTACACTGTGGTTTTCACTGTTGGCTTCTCATTCTATTCTTCAACAATACATCTAATCCTGAGCCCCACCCTTTCTCCAGTTCTGCACCTGAATATTGAATCGTGGTGGACCTTTAGCTTGTTTCAGTGATGACTCTATTTTCTGAGCCAGATTCAGAATGCAGTTTGTATACTCGAGAATTTAAAACAAACAAACAAACAAACCCAAAAAACAAAACTGAATGCTTGGCATTGAAGTGTCTCAGATGATCCAAAGTGTTCAACTGCTGTGGGCTGAGCGCCACTTTCCTGAAAAGCCGACACACACACACACACACACACACACACACACACAATCCTAGGACTCAGGAGGTAAGAGTTTGAGAAAAGCCTGGGCTACAAAGTGGGACTAACTCTGAAAAGAAAAGTTCTCTCTGTAATACCCAAACAGTCCCATCACAACACCTCTGCAATTCATGGAAGCCACAGCCTCTTTTCCATTTGCTGAAAAAACTTAACTAAATTAAAAAAGATTTTACTTAATTGATTATTTTTAAGACAGGATCTCACTCTTTAGCCCTAGCTGGGTAGGAACTCAGCAAAGATTTGTCTGCCTCTACCTCCTGAGAACTGGTATTAAAGACCTTCACCTTAAAAATAAAAGAAAAGAAAAAAATCTTTAATAGTTTTTAAAGGGTTTATGTCATTTTGTTTTATGTGTATGAATGTTTGCCTGAATGTATGACTGTGATGGGTGCATGCCTGGTGCCCGCAGAAGCCAGAAGAGGGAGTCAGAGCATCTAGAACTGGAGTTGGAACCAGTTACGAGTTGCTATGTGGGTGCTGGCACCTGAAGATAGGTCCTCTGCAAAGGAGTCAAATATTCTTAACCACTGAGCTTTTTGGATTTTTTGAGACAGTCTGGCTATGTAGCCTAGACTGAAATCTAAGACTCTCTTATCTTAGCCCCTTGAGTCCACAACCCTTGCCTTAAAATTACCATAAAGTTTTTTTCAATTAAATTACTTTTTAATTTTTAAATTAATACATTAGCACGAATCAAAAGTCAAACTAAGAAAAGTTTTGAGGGGGAGTCCAAGGAGGTTAAGAAAGACAGATAGGAGTGTGAAAACAACTAAAATTCAGTGTGTGTGTGTGTGTGTGTGTGTATTAAAGCATTCAACAACAATAACATCAAAACCTACACAGAACAAACAAAAATCCAGCAAAATAAACCATATGTCAGTAAGCACTCTTCTCTTTCATTTTCCTGTACCAAGTCCTCCAGAAGATACCAATATTAACTTTTTGTTGTACATTCCCACCTCCGCTGGCAAATTCCCGAACACACACACACACACACACACACACACACAACCACTTTTGTTTGTTTGTTTCTCGGTTAAAAACAGAGTCTCACTGTTTAGAATACTGTCCAGGCAGGCCTTGGACCTCTTGGATGTTAGAGACTCTTCCGTTTCAGCATCCGGACTTCTGGGGTTATAAGCACGTGTTTCGCTCCCTGGTTTTTTAAATATATTTTATGCAACGGCGGGCAAACCATCTATATTCATTACTTTTTAAAAAAAATCACGGCGTTTCTGGCTACAAATTTAGTATGCTACTATATTTTTGCCACTAGAAATAGTGCTGCAATGATCATTTTGCAATATCTTGGTTTTAGTTTTTAATTCTTTAAACTAGACTCTTATGAGACTTTTCAGTCTTTTAAAATATCTGGAAATACTCCGAGAAGGGATACCTTATTGTGCTATTATCCGCTACTCACCAAATAAGAAAGAGCTGAATTTGTGATCCGGTCCCGAGTTTGAATCTTGGTTCGACCTCTAAAACAAAAGCCGCCAGTTCATAAGAAAACCTTAACGTTCTTTTCGCTTTGCATAATATCCAATACCCATCATGCACTCTTTGCCGCCAATATTTTGAAATAGGGCGGGAGACCGGATGTAAAAAGTGGGATAAAAAAAAAAAAAAAAACTTAACTTCTTCCCTAGGATATAGGAGGTTGAAAATCCTGGAGCCCTTGTTTCTCCAGGATCTAGAAAACTAGTGCCTCTGAAATGGGTGTGCAATTTGAAATTAAAGATAGGACTGCTATCAACAATGAATGATATGTCAACATTCAACCCACATCCATCCTTACTCCCTAATCCCTAGCAGTGCCTGGCACACAGTGGGCAATTTCATGGATCTTAATAACTTTGCAAGGTTGCTGCTAGTTGGAACCCAAGGCCAAGCAAGACTTGCTCTACTATGCCCCCTTCTGGTCACCTGGAGCTGACCGAAGAAATGGACTACATTTCCCAGCATGCCGCGTAGAGACTTCCGTTCAGAGAGGAAGGATATTGGCGCACGGGATTGAGGCGGCTCACTCGGGGCAAACGCGGCTGGCGGTAAACGGAAAGGTGTCTTTCTGCTGTGGGGCAGTCATGTTTCTCCAGTATTACCTCAATGAGCAGGGCGATCGCGTCTACACCCTGAAGGTAAGGGGAGGAAACAACTGTATATCAAAAGGATTAGAAATTTAGATGGGAGGAACGGTTGGAACCGGCCTGCGCAGCCTAGTGAGTGGAGCCATGTCGGAACCAAAACGTGGTAGATGGAGGCTGTGGCTTCTGACCATCGCGTCTCCCGGTCTCAGGTTTCCCATTTTCTTGTCCCCTTCCTATCATACCATTCATATATTGAGATCATTTTATTTTTTTTCCCTTGAGCAGAAATTTGACCCCATGGGACAACAGACTTGCTCTGCCCATCCTGCTCGGTTCTCCCCAGATGACAAATACTCAAGACACCGAATCACCATCAAGAAACGCTTCAAGGTGCTCATGACCCAGCAACCGCGTCCTGTCCTCTGAGGGCTCGTTAATCTCTTGTGCTGCTAGTCCCCCGGCCGATTATCAGCAACCAAACGCACTGTAAGCCTTGAAGCCTTCCCATGCTGTTTAGAATGCTGTCTTACTCACTACGTGAATGAGTCTATATTGATGGGCCTCGCCCGTAAAAGGAACAATTTTTTTTATGTTTTGACTTGCTGCCAGATTATTAAAGATACAATGACTTGAAAGTTCATTTTGTGTGTTGTTGGAGGAAAAGATGGGGGAAAGGTAATAAGTACCGTTGGTAGTAAAAGGCCTCTTGAGAGCTTTTTTTGTTTGTTTGTTTGTTTTTGTTTTTTTTGAGACGGTTTCTCTGTGTGGCCCTGGCTGTCCTGGAACTCACTCTGTAGACCAGGCTGGCCTTGAACTCAGAAATCTGCCTGCCTCTGGCTCCCAAGTGCTGGGATTAAAGGTGTGGGCCACCACTGCCTGGCATTCTTGAGAACTTTCTTAAGCCCTCATTGTAGCCATCGAACTGTGCCATCAGCCGCAGGGTGTTGGGGAAGAGAAGCTGTGAAAGACTCCTACGAAGGTCAGCATTCGTTGGAAAAACTCTACTAATTGTGGCCCCTTTTAAAAATATTCTGAATTCTTCAAAGATTAAAAAACAATGTGTGTATTAGTATTTTTCTGACATGTATCTATGCATATGTGTGCACCAAGGCACCAGTAACCACCAAGGCCAGAGAGGGAGTCAGATCCCTGGTGACTAGAGTTAGACAGTGATAGTCAGCTTTTATGTCGCTGCTAGGGATAGAACACAGGTCCTCTGGGAGAGCACCCCTCTCTCCAGCCCCACCACTACATTTTGAGTTCTGGGATTACAAGTGTGCCCAACCCTGGAAGTTTTCTCTCTTTTTCTTCTTAGTCGAGTCTCTATGTGGAGCTGGCTGCCGTGGTTCTCAGGTCTAACTGCCTGTGCCTTTGAGCACTACCTTAAAGGCGTGCATCAGCCCATGGAAGTTTCTTAACCAAGTCAGTGAAGTCTGTCTGGTAGTAGGAGGTGTGTCTTCTTGCTTTTTCAGTATTGGATACAATTCTGCCCTTCGCTTGTAAAAATAAGTAAAATATTAGCATTGTTGGCATTATTCCACGCCACCAGCAGACCAAAATAAAAAGACTTCAATCTGGAAGTAGTACTAGGCAATATGGAGGAAAGGAAACTCATGAATCTAGCAAGGGCTTCGAAGGATATTAACATCTGATACATGGCTTAGGGAGCCTGATATCAGTGTTTGGAGGCAAGAAGAGCTGTAAGAGTGGGCTAGGTAGTTTATATAAGTACATGCGAAAAGACTGGTATGTGTTAGAACAAAAATTGTGCAGAATGTCTTTGTAAAGTCTGAATGACCAGCAAGGCTGCCTTAGAAAGTAGATTCCTGAGGAGATGGATTTCTTTTCTTCAAGTGCAATTGTAAATTTTAATCAAGAGCCATAGGCTATATAAAGAAAACCACTCTGTGCATGGTGGTTCATATCTAATCCCAGCATAGAGAGAATGAAGTAGAAGGATCCCTATGAGTCCCAAGCCAGCCAGGGCTATGTAGTTATTCTTGTATCAGAAAACTAAAAGGAAGCCAAGGTTGTACAGAGTAGGTTGAGTGCTTTCTAAAATGCACAACGCCATAGATTGGGTTTAGTCACCCTATTATTCCAGCACTTGGGAAGTGAAGGTAGGTTAGATGTTGAAAGTCATCCTCTGCTATCTAAAGTTTGAGGACAGCCTGTGCAACATGTGTGAATTCATGTCACACTTTGTCTATAAGGAGCAAAAGAGGTATTTGGCCAGCAAAGGTGCTTCGCCAACAAGTCTGCAGACCTGGTTTCAGGTTCAGTTCCTGGGACCCACAAATAGAAGGACTCATGTATATGTACACTCGAGAAATATGTGTGTGTAAAAAAAAAAACCAAACAAAAATAACCAGATTTTTAGTCCTGCCCTCACTCTCACTGATGAGGATAGAATCTAGGGCTTTGGATCTGTCAAATACTCAAAGATTTGATACAGTTTTACATTTTAACAGCTTTCGTTTTATTCTCAGGTTATTAAACTAGACTGGAGGTTGTCATTTAATCAAAGGGATTTTTCCAGACCGGGAATTAAGACAGCTTTCATCCATGTCTTTTAATTGTTCTTTAAAAATATAAATCTTTTATATGTATTTAAGTGCAGTGCCGGCAGAGGTCAGATCGCCTAGACCTGGAATTACAGGCAGTTAAGAGCCACTTGTGAGAACTGGGAACTAAGAAACTAGAGTTTCCTTCAGAGCAATAAATGCGCTTAACCACTGAGGGTCACTCTAGCCTCCTGATCCATTAAGTATAATGATTTAACTATTTGCACCTAGGAGAAACCAAGAACTCAGGAAAGGCTCCAGCGAGTTTCTGCATTTTGATCAAACTTTCAGAAAATTTTCAAGCAAAACATGTTGAACTGAAAGTTATTAAACACTTTGACGAATTAAACACTAAACTTTCTAGTGTTAGTAAAGTAGGTCAAACCCTGGAAATGGTGCAGAACAAATACCCCAATGTCTTTTCCATGTCTGTATAGTTCTTTTTAATGGAAATTTAAGCCTGGCTTGCAATTTCAAAAGGATAGGAACAAGAAGGTGGAAGGTAGCCCACGATGAAGATGAAGATACAGGTGTTTTAGAAAAGACAACTGAAAATTTTCAGAGGTAACATCTAAGGTAAATAGATACAGTTAAGGGAGGTTTGGGTGCCATAAAGTTAAGGTTTTCAGAGAGATTTTAATTAGAGATGATCCTTGCGGTTCCAGGGTCAGTGTACAGTGATTGCCTCTAAGCAGCATACTGAGTACATGCAGTACAAATGACACAAGAGTAGCTCGCCACATGCGTTCAGGCCTTGAGGCCGACTACAGTTCCCGTCGTGCTCTATGTGAAAGTCGCCAGTCCGCGCAGGCGCGCTGCCCTCTGTCTCCGCTCTGCATACTCCGGGCGGGGCTGCTGTTGCCCGCCCGCGGGACGGCGCCGCCCTCTAGCTCCCCAGACTTCTTCAGACGGTTAACCTCGAATGAGGAACGAGCGGGGCGGGAAGGGGAGGGCTGCGGCGGCGCGGGCACAGCCCGCCGCGCCCGGGGCGGGGGGCGGCGAGGTCACGTAACGGCCTCGGACGTCTGCCGGGGAGGGGGCCTACTGCGCGCCGCGGCTCCGAAACGGTTAGCGGCTAGTAAACAACAGCTGCGCGCGCACCCGCATCAGCTGGCGCGAGCTCCCGCACCTGCGACCTCCTCCTCCTTAGCTGGGACCAGCCTGCCTGGCAGTCTTCTCGGCCGAGACCCAAGGAAAGCCGGCGAAAGGCTACCCGCGCCGGGCCCGGGAGGAAAGCGCGTCCTGTCACACGCAGTGCAAACACGGCGAGCGGTCGTGGGCTCGAGGGACTCGCGACGACCTGCCGCGACCCTGCTGTAGGAGCTACCCTGATCCGCTAGCCGCCGCCTCCTCCAGCTCCTTTGCCAGGACGAGACCTCTGGGAGGCAGGAATCCGCTCTGCCTCGGCATCCTCTCGTTGCTCTCCTCTTTCTCCATCCTGTAGTGTGGGGGTATTTTCCCGTTATGCATGCGCATCTCTCCCACCAGACCCACGTGGATTATCGACCTCAAAAACATCGGGTGGCTCAGCACACACCTCCTCCCAGCCAGACCTGTGGGGTATTCACCTGATACACAACAGGTGGCTGGTGCACACGTTTGCGCAATCTGATCCACGCTCTATACGCCTGATAAGGGTGGGCCTGCATGCTCTGTCCTCAGCTAGAACCGTGGGACACTCGGCAGATAAAGGACTAACTACCTCATCCGGACCCTGGGGGTTGAGCCGAGGGAGGCATCACCAGCTGCTGTGAGATCATGGCTCGGAGCCCTCAGCCCTGGACCAGGGGAGATAGCTAGGATTCTGAAGGAACCAAGTTACACAGCATTAGCATCGTTTTGTTCTCATTTTGTTTCTCAAAAAAAAATATTTTTCAGTTACTGGTGGGGCACTTTATAAAACAATTCGCTTGAATTCTAAGTAGAAGGGTTTTTAATTGGCCTTTTGTGGAATGTAAATCAAGGTAATTGAGTTCTTTTTTTTTTCTTCTGTTTTTGCAATCAAAAGTAGCTAGTGTAGGAGGAAAAGAGGTTTTGTGAGCTTTTCCTTTTTTCTTTGTCAAAAAGGAAAGGAAAAAAAAATGCATCCTCCAGAAGCCACCACCAAGATGTCTTCAGTTCGGTTCATGGTGACACCAACGAAGATTGATGACATTCCAGGTTTGTCAGACACCAGCCCGGACCTCAGTTCTCGATCTAGTTCTCGAGTAAGATTTAGCTCCCGAGAAAGTGTGCCAGAAACAAGCCGAAGTGAGCCTATGAGTGAACTGTCTGGGGCCACCACTTCTCTGGCAACTGTTGCCCTAGATCCTCCCAGTGACCGGACTTCTAACCCCCAGGATGTTACCGAGGGTAAGTAGAGACTCGGAGAACAGCATGTTCCAACCCCTGGGTTGACCATGCTGGGTAACTACCCTATTCCATTTTATAGTAATCACCTGGAATTAAGGCCCCTTTGCTAACGAGTGTGGGGATAATAGCGACAGTTAGTAGGTCACTGCAGTAGCCTTTTTGGCGTGGGAAGGTAGCTGGCAAGAGGACAAGGAAATGTATATTTTGATCCTCCTCATTTTTGTCTTATAACTAAAGTGACTGTGGTTAAAGATAAATAACAAAAAATTAAATCGCTTACAAAACAAAAAAATCCTAAACTAAAATTTTATTGGGCTGGATATGTGCTTTCTAGAGAGCTTTGGGGTTTTGACTCCTAAATCAGCGTTTAAGGCAGGTTGCAAGGAGTAGTTACTTGTGTCTTAGTGGCTTCTTTCAAAGACTTTGTTGGGCATCATAAAATTATTTTTTGAAATTTATGTTTTTATAGAATATTTAAAGTAACTGAATTCACTCAAGGAGATGTTATTCTCTTGAACGAATGGAACTTGCAAGAGGGGTTTTTAGTGCCTGATTCTTACATCATTTCCTTTCTGAGCTATAGATAACTATTTTGTATATTGTTAATTGGGTTTCTGTAGTCAGGACATATAGAAACCACCTATTGACCACTTTCCAGAATTGACCTTGAACTGACCAGACTAACTTGTATTGGAAATTTTCATTTGATTTAGTGGGCAGAGGTGGTGCAAAGAGAAAAGTTACTTTTCTTCAGACTCAATTAAAAAGTTTGAGAACTGCTTCTTAAGTTTTATGCTACATTCTGACCAGCATAACCTTTATTTTTTTTTAAGTTTTTCCTTAAGAATCTTAAAGACGTTTAAAATTTCTACACAAGTTTGAAACTATGGCCTTAGCCACTGACTTGTTAAAGCAAGACTGACTTACCATTTCCGGTCTCAGGAAATACTGTTCCTCCTGACCTTAAGTGTTCCGGAAGCCAAAATAGTTTTAGTTCCTCAAATTTGTTTGTTTTCTATGTCTTGAGAAAGGTAGACTTGGTAAAGCTTACAGTTCCAGAATTTACTAATCTTTAGCTAGTCATATTTCTTTTATAGCAGTAGTATGTGTTAATACCTGGTCTAATTGCTTTCCATTGCTTAATAAACCTTACACTGGATTATATACACTGTGTTAAAATTAAAATATGAAATAAAAGATCCTAACTTTCTTTTCTACCATATCTATCTATCTATCTATCTATCTATCTATCTATCTATCTATCTTTCTATGACAGGATCTCAAGTAGCTAAGGCTGACGTTGAATTTTCTATGTGGTCAAGGATGAGCTTGAACCTGCCTCTACCTCCCAAGTGTTGGGATTGAAGGCCTTCTCAACCACACCCAGTTTTATGTGATGTTGTGGATGGAACTCAAGGCCTCTTGCATGCTAGGCAGGCACCAAATTACTTCCAAATTATAGTTTTAATCTTTAATTCATCACACTACATTTGAATTGTTAAAAAATGCCAGTTAAAAACTACAATGTACATAAGTCCCTTCAAGGAGTACTGATACCTTTTCATTCAGTTCTATAATCCAGTCAGCTTGATCAGGTCTTACATCCTATGTCCCTACTCAAGACTATGACTACAATGTCTACATCACTTTGTTGTGTTTATTTACATATTATCTTTCCAAACCAGACTATAAAGTTCTAGAGGACAGGGGAACAGTTTTTGGACTTAGAATAATGTATGATATCACATCTATTTTGTGCTCAGTAGTGAGTCAAAGAACTTCCAGACATATCCAAAAAGAAATTCAACAGAATTTTAAAGGATATGGTGAAGGACCAAAGGTGATGGCACACTCCGTTAATCTCAGCACTTGGGAGGCAGAGGCAGGTGATCTGTGAGTTCAAGGCCAGCTGTGCCTGCATGCATATGTGTGTTTGTGTGTGTGTGTGTGTGTGTGTGTGTGTGTGTGTGTGTGTATGTATGAATATGATAAAGGAGATAGATGAAAGGCAACTACTGAAGCAGAGAAGAGAAGCAGATTTTGTGTGTGTGTGTGTGTGTGATGTATAACCAGAGAATTGTTTTAAATGTTTCTGTCCTAGTGCCATTTTTAGACATTCTGATTTATTTAGATTAATATTAAAAAACAAAAACCTCTCCAGCTGGTTCTGCTATGAAAACAGTGCTGACTACAGCTCAAATGGAAGAATGACTAATGCTACATACATGAAAAATACTTTTAATGTCATTTGAAAGGTGATCCAACGTGCACCAAGTGTTTAGGATACATCTAGCTTTTTAAGAAAATATTAGAGGATGTTATACAATACTTACCTACATTTGGAATCATTACATCATTTTTTCTTTGTTTTGTTTTGTTTTCGAAACAGGGTTTCTCTGTGTAGCCCTGGCTGTCCTGGAACTCACTCTGTAGACCAGGCTGGCCTTGAACTCAGAAATCCACCTCCCTCTGCCTCCCAAGTGCTGGGATTAAAGGTGTGTGCCACCACTGCTCAGCTGCATTTCTTGTGGAAGTTACCCTACCCAGTTCCTCTCCCAGTTCTGTGATTTTGTATAAGTAGGTCTCATCCAATCCCAAGCCCTTTTCATAGGGCAGTGGTTTTAAAATGCGAAGCACTTTTTTGTTTGTTTTTTACTACAAAGTCCCACTATGCAGTCCTAGCTGGACTAGAACTTGCTACAAAGGCCATGTTGGACTTGAATTCACAGAGCTGTCTGCCTCTGCCTCCTGAGTGCTAATATTAAAAGGTTGTAACTCCATTCTCAGCCTCACCAAGCATTACTTTTTTTTTTTTTTTTTTTTTTTTTTTTTTTTTTTTTTTTTTTGAGACAGGGTTTCTCTTTATAGCCCGGGCTGTTCTGGAACTCACTCTGTAGACCAGGCTCCACCTGTCTCTGCCTCCCAAGTGCTGGGATTAAAGGCGTGCGCCACCACCACCTGGCTATGATACTTTGGTCTCTAAAGCTAGTAGAATTCCAAGATCAAGTCATAGAAGTGAGATGTGTGGACCATAATTGATACATTGACAAAAGAAAAATTACACTTAGTATGGCTCATTTTAAAACCTGATAGTATACTAATATTACTCTATCACAAAAGCAATCAGCCAAATTCAGAATATGGGAAATTGTATTTAATGAGTTACATTCTTCAAAATATGAATGGCACAGGTTAGAAGTAGAGTGATCTATAGATTAAAAAGAGCCATGTCAATTAAATGCAGTGTGTAGGTTTGGTTTAGCTCCTACAGTGGCCAGAAGGACTATAAAAAGACACTTGTGAGATAATGGGAACTGGGTAGATAGTGTGTATCTGTAGTCCCAGTACTCAAGATAACAGAATATAGGAATCAGTTATACCTACAAACAGTCCTCCAGCCTAGACAGCATAGTGAGACACTGCCGCAAAAACAAATCAAAGTCTGGTAGATCTGACTGCCCTTGAAATCACTCTGTAGACCAAGATGTCCTCAAACTTGGAGATTGGACTGCCTCTGCCTCTCAGGTGTTGTTATTAATGGTGTTTGTCACCACCACCACCACCTTAATTACATATGAAGGCAAAACCACATAACATACATATGTAGTACATACATGAGACATTTTGCCTGAGCAGTAGTTCAATGGTTGGTTAGTAAAGAATATTTTCTTACTTCTAAGGTATACCTTTGTCCTGTTTTAACATTTCTTGTTTTCAGAACATTTTATTCCTGCTGCCCTTGAATGTCTGTATATGTGTGTGTGAACATGTGTGTGTTGTTAAGAGACTGAACCCAGGGTCTGTTGCCTTGCTAACAATGGCCTGCCATGTTCTGCCACTGAGAAGTCTCCAGACATATATTTAAATTTTGTTGTTGTACTAAAGGTTGGTCTCTGTGTAACTCTTATAGGTTCACTTTGTCTCAAATTCATTAATCTTCTACCTCTATTACCTAAGTGCATATTTTATTTTTGAAGTGAGATGCATGCACAAGTGTGTGCACGCATGTGTGCGTGCATGCGTGTGTGTATGCATGTGCATTCACAAACGTGAGCGTGCATTTGTAAGCCAGAATCTTAGGTATCATCTCTGCAGCTACCCATCTTACTTTTGAGATAGGGTCTCTCACTGATATTTGGTGCTCATTAATTAGGATAGGCTGGCTGGGCTGGATAGCTGTTATTCCAATTTTTAAGCTCCTTCTAAGTCAGTAATGAACCTTAATTTACAAGGTTCATAATCCAAGTCAGAATAAATACTCTCATGGACTGATAAGATGGTTTGTGGCTAAAGACACATGCCGCCAAACCTGATGACCTGAGTTCAGTCTTAGGACCCACACGATGGAAAGAGAAAACCAGTTCCTAAAAGGTTATTTATTATCTGTCTTCCACCAGCATATGTACATGAATTAATGCGCATGTGCGCAAATACACACCCCCCAAATATGTAATAAATCTGAGAACTATAGAAAATTTGAAATATCGAAAATTTTTTCCATAGAGTAACTGATAAGATGGAAGTTTTGAAATGTGCAGTATTTAGGGCTGGAGAAGTGGCTCCGCACACTCTTCTTGGAGAAGGCCTCAATGGAGTATGAGTCTCAGCACTCACGCCAGGCATCTCGCAGGAGCCTGTATCTCCAGCTTCAGGGGACCGATGACTCCTCCAAGGGCACTGCTGTTCATTCACCTGCACACACAGTCCTACCAACATGTAAATACAATTAAAAATAGTTTTTTAAAAATGTGTAGTTTTTAAAATTAAAAAGCTCAGAACTAGAAAAAAAGCAATATTAAGTCATAAGTGGCAGGTATATGGTTTTTTTGTTGTTTTGATTTTTATATTTAGTTTAGTTTTTCTTTTGATATTTTATTTTTGTGGGTATAAGTGTGCACCATAAGGCACATGCAGAGGTTTAAGAAAAGTTTGAAGAGGTGGTTCTCTTCCAGCATGTAAGTCCTAGAGACTGAATCCAGGTAGCTGGGCTTTGAAACAAATGCCTGTGACCTTTGTCACCTCAGCGACCCCTTATGTTTACTTTTTACTCCTAATTTTAGTTCTTTGTATTTAAGATCTCTCTTTAGTCAGGAACTAGCCTCATTCCAGCCTCTAGGTTCCTCACCTAATTAATCAGTGGCAGCTTTTGCTTTGCTGTTTATTGGTGAATTTAATAAACCTTGGTATGTTTCAAAGTGACCTTGAGAAGTCTATACACAAAAGGCAGTTGATAGCATTTATCTGTTTGCTTTCATAATCATTTAGTACATTTAAGATTTTTGGCTAAATGGCACTTAAGTTTCTTCCAGCTTACCAGTTAGGTTTGCCTTCACTTTGATGAAAAGCTCTTCATTTTACATAATGTTGGTTAAAGAAAAAAGAAAACACTATTAAATAAAAACCTGGGCATACACATGTACTTTTTCACCTAAGGAGTGACTACAGTTGTCTGTACAGGAAGTTACAACACAGATTAAACTTTTTAAAAAAATATTTATGTATGTATTTATTTTATGTATGTGAGTACACTGTCGCTGTCTTCAGACACACCAAAAGAGGGCATCAGATTCTATTGCAGATGGTTGTGAGTCACCATGTGGTTGCTGGTAATTCAGGTCCTCTGGAAGAGCAGTCAGTGCTCTTAACTGCTGAGCCATCTCTCCAGCCCTAAACTCTTTTTTTCCCTAGATTTATTTATTTTATGTATGTGAGTGCTCTATCTGTATGTGCACCTGCTGCCAGAAGAGAAACTGATTATAGTTGCAATTTGTTTTGCTTTGAGGTTATTTGCATTATTACCTTAAACATATAAATAATGTTTATTTTCATTATTGAAAATATGAAAAGTGGCTAGTTACATCCTAAGATACATACAAAGGACTTATGATTGATTTCTTTCCTAGGTTAGCAGTGTGCTCTATTTCACTTAAGGGACTAAGCACAGGCAGGAGCTAGGATTCATGTTCTTCTGTATAAATAATGTTTTTTCCTTTCCTGAAAAAATAAAAGCAAGATTTGAATTTTTTTCACCATGGATTTTTGTTTGTTTTGTTTTGTTTTTTTCCTGTGCTAAGATAAATTTTTTCTTATCTAATAAAAAAATCTGAGGCATCAGATAAGTAGACTGGCCAGATTCGTGGTAATCATTGAAAAGTAGTGATTGAGGCCAGGAGTAGTGTTTATGTCTTACATAACCTGCCAGAATGTTTATTAAATTGTAATTATATAGTAATATAGCAGATTCATGAAAGAAATACCCTGGGACATTATTTTGCCTGACATTTGGAGGAAAGCTACAAACAGAAGGCAATACAATTACATGTTCTCTAGATTGCTAGCGTCCGTGTTTCTTAAAGGAAATTCAGCCTAAGAAAATGTATGTGTGCTCATATCTAGTGCAGTGTAGTACTGCTGAGTCACTGCACACTTTACATTAGTCTAGTGCAGTGTAGTACTGCTGAGTCACTGCACACTCTACATTAGTCTAGCAGTAAAGTTAGTAAATATTCATGTTTTGAGCCAAGTCTTAGTGAAGTTTTGTATCTTTTTTCTTTATTCTTTTTTTTTTTTTTTTTTGTTTTTCAAGACAGGGTTTCTCTGTGCAGCCCTGGCTGTCCTGGAACTCACTTTGTAGACCAGGCTGGCCTTGAACTCAGAAATCCGCCTGCCTCTGCCTCCCAAGTGCTGGGATCAAAGGCGCGCTACCACCACCCGGCCTTTTCTTGATTCTTTATTTTTATTACTTCTCCTCCTCCTCCTCCTCCTGACAGGGGTTTTTTTGTATAGCTTTAACTGGCCTAGAACTAGCTCTGTAGACCAGGCAGAGTCCTGCCTGCCCCTGCCTTTGGAGTGCTGAAAGTAACCGCTGCCCGGCCTGCCTGGCTTCTTCTTCTTCTTCTTTTTTTTTTGTTGTTGGTTTTTTGGTTTTTGTTTTTTGTTTGTTTGTTTGTTTGTTTGTTTCGAGACAGGGTTTCTCTGTGTAGTCCTGGCTGTCCTGGAACTCACTTTGTAGACCAGGCTGGCCTCAAAACTCAGAAATCCACCTGCCTCTACCGCCCGGCCTGCCTGGCTTCTTTATTTATCTTTTAATGTTTTTTTTTGTTTTTTTTTACCGCCCGGCCTGCCTGGCTTCTTTATTTATCTTTTAATGTTTTTTTTGTTTTTGTTTTTTTTGTTTTTGTTTTGTTTTTTTGAGGCAGTCTTGCTGCTGTTTAGCCCAATTGGCCTTGAATGTGGATCTTCCCCCTTCAACCTGAGTTCCTGGATACTAGGCGTTCACCCCCACCATATCTGGCTCAGGAAATCTCTTCGGAAATGGACTTTTGGAGGGGGGAAGAAACGAAGCAGTGATTCATAAAATCATTTTTTTTTTAAAGTAGAAATTAAATGAACAAGGATGGTCCTGAACTGGGGAAGCCACTCAGTGATAGACTACTAACATAGCATATGCAAGGCCCTGGGGTCAACAGTTGGCACCACAGAGAAACTATTGCTTGATTAATCAATTATTTTGTTAACAAAGACATTTTCTTTGAGACTTAGTTTTCCTTATGTTTTTTAAGACTATGTTTATAGTTTTGACAATACATCCCATAGTGTTATGTTTATATTCTGTAGACTTTTCATCAGTAGACATGCATTGTTAACCTGCCAATCACTTAATAACAGAAAAATGAAATGTGTAGATGGGATATTGAACTGCAGTGAGGAACTGAGATGTTTGTATTCTTAGCCACCAATGCTGCCTCATTGGTTGGTGATTCTTGGATCCAACTTACACCTAAGTTCAGTGACATTAGACCAAGGGAACAGCAGTCCTGTACAGGAAGTTACAACACAGACTAAACTCTCTTGTTTTTCTAAGATTTTTCTATTTTATGTATGTATGTGCACTCGCATACCAGAAGACGACATCAGATCACATTATAGATGGTTTTGAGCCACCATGAGGTTGCTAGGAATTGAACTCAGGACCACTAGAAGAGCAGCTAGTGCTCTTAACTACTGAGCCATTTCTCCAACCTCATGGATTAAACTCTTAAGAGACAACTTTAAGAGCCAGACACTTAGTTTCCAGAGGCATTTAGTAATACCTCATTTAATGTTTGGACCTTGCTGCCAAAAATGACTGAGTTAGCCATCACGTCCTATTACATCCCTCCAGTGAACACTCACAGCTTTGGGCTCCTGAAGAAGTGACCGGTCTGAGCAGAGCAGTGGGGTGTTATGTTCTCCTGGTTCTTGCTTGCTTGTGTATTGTACTCACGGTTGTACAGTTCATTGACTAACAAGACTGAACTCTCTTGCAGGGCTGGAGACAGTGTCTTGCATTGTTTCTTACCCATTTCTGGTACCTACTGGACACTGTAATAGTATAGAGTAAATGCATGATTCTTTGAGAGTCTTGAGGCCTCAACCAGAGGACTCTGCCTTTTGTTCTCTACAACAGTATGAATCTACCAGGAAGGAATGTCTCATCTTTTATCTATAAGACTTTCAGCCCTAAAATTTATTAAATATTAACCACTACAATCATTTTATAGAAATCTGTTTTCATAGCTTTTAAATAGTATGTCCTTGCTATCCTTGTTACCTGGTCTTCACAACAGTAATTCACTCACCCTTTCTGTACTTGTATGCTACGTGAGATAAAACTTAGAATTTTAAGTCATTTAAATTGAAAATTGTTTTAGATACTTAATTTTATGTGTATGAGTGTTTCGCCTACATGTATGTGTGAGCACTACATGCATACCTAGAGCCTTGAGAGGTCAGGAGAAGCACTGGATCCTCTGGAACTGGAGGTATAGAAGGTTGTGTGCTACCATGTGGATGCTGGAGTTGAATTCAGTTCTGCTAGAATAAGTGCTCTTAACCATTGAGCCATCTTCCTGGCCCATTAGTTTGATATTTTAACCTATTATTCAGTCTCTCCATAGCAAATAGATAAAAGGGTTTGCTGAATATGATAAATAGGGAAGGTGTAGGTAGATCTTTTACTGGAAAATGAGAGTATACTTAGCAGACTCCACCAATAGCAGCCACTCTAAATTTAAGTAGTGAACTGCTCATTATTTTCTGGGAGGTGTTTACAACATTCTGTAAAACACCCATTCCGAGTGTAGTATGCAGACAGTGTTGGGTCATATTGCCTATCTGAGGAAGTAAGGTTGAAATGAAATTTTAGAAGTTGCATAGTAGCTTAATAGAGTAATACTATATCTGCTGAGTTTCATGATTTAAAAACTTGGGATTTATTTGGTATATCTTTATTTCATTTATTTCATTAATTCACCTTGTTATTCATAAGATTATTAACATGTAATGAATTGAATATTTAAAAAATTGTGCTTGGCATGGTTGCACACTCCTGAGAAGGTGGAGGCAGGATGATCAGGGCTTTAAAGCCAGTCTCCATTGCATGATGAGTTTGAGGCTGGGCCAGGCTGAGCCATATGAGACCAAGTCTCATTAAATAGAAAAAAAGACTTCACCAGAAATAGTTTGCAAAACACTATTCTAAAACAGCAGTTAATCATCTTTTATACTTGTGCCTGACCCTCCAAATGACACTACACTCAATGGAGGGATTGAGTAGTTTCTCTACCATTGGTTCTAAGTAGGAGTCTGGAATAGGTTTTTCTTTCATGCAACTGTTTTTATCTAAGAATCACTGCTCTAGGGCTGGGAAAATGAGTTTGTATGAGAGTGCTTACTGTATAAGCATGGGGATCTGAGTTCAAATCCCAGCTCCCACATTAAGGCCTAGTATGTCTGTATGTGTCTGTAATCCCAGCATCGGGAGATGGCAACTGGTAGATCTTGGGCTCACTGGCCAGTCTGCTTTTCCAGATTCAGTGAACTTCAACTTCTATGAAAGACTTTGTCTCAAGAGAATAAGGCAGAAAGACATAAAAGAGAGAACACTTTATTTCATTTTCTGACTTATACATACACATATGAACACGCTCCAACACACACACACACACACACACACAAAAGATCTTTGTTCAAAAATGTAACATAGGTTTCTTTACAAGATAAGTTTTATACTTTATAAATTCTTCAGTTCAGACATTTTAAATAAATGATAGATGGAGGAACTCATGAGGGCTTGCGCCTAACTGAGGAGTTATTGGTAGCTAACAGCTGCTGGAGAAGTGAATGAGGGGGCATTTTTCTTCAGTGGTGTAAACACTGGTAGGTAGCCTGTGCCCTGACTAACCCATACCATGCTCATGCAAGCAACACTAATTAACTTGAGTGGGTCACTTAAAAAAATACATGAATCTAGAAAGGGGATTTACTGGAAAGAAAGAATTCGGTGGGAGTGAGAAGAACAAAAGAGGGTAAGGAAGCAATATTATCAAAATATGTTCTATACATTTATAAAAGTGTCCACATAAATGAAAGTATAATTTTTAACTTACTTGAGTGCTGGCTAATGGTTACCATGATTTAGTAAAAATATCTACTTAAAGCCAGATGTGGTTGTGCAGGCCTTAAATTCCCGCACTAGGGAGGCAGCAGCAGATAGATCTTTGTGAGGCTAGACCAGCCTGATATATGTAGTGAGCTCCAGACCCTGTTTCAAAAACCAGAATCAGAAAGCCTACCATAACTATTGTGAAAACAATCATATGTTGGAACTCTTCAAGTACTTGCTGCTGCCTTTACTATTTGTTTAAAATGCCGTTGGAAATAAAATGAATACTGTCGTGTATAGTCATCTATTGGACTTGATTTGAAGGGTCCACCTCAGGTATTTATTTAGCTCCTAACAGCAGAGAAAGTACTTTAAACGCTGTCTAAAAACTGCAGGAGTTTAGGAGAAGTTCATGTGATTTGAATCTGTTTCAAGGCCAGAATTCATTGCACTTCACTGAGGATTCTCAGTGAGCACTATACTTTCATAAACTCTTATCCTGTGTGGTATGTGGTCATATGTGTATAAGTTAATGAGAGAATTCTGTGAACATGTATATGCAGATGAAGACTGCACAGTGTGGGCTCATGGTATCTAGTCTGTTGTATCTATGTTCTGTTTTAAAAATGTTTTTATTTTTATTGTGTATGTATTGCTATTTTGCCTGTATGTATGCCTGTGTCCATGTGTGTACCTGATGCCCATGGAGGTCAGAAGAGGGCAATGGATTCCCTTGGACTGGAATTACAGATGGTTGTGAGATTCCTTGTTGGTGTTAGGAATCAAAAATCCAGGTTCTCTGGAAGAACAGCCAATGAACAGCTGAGCCATCTCTCCTGCTTCTGTGTCCAGTTTTTAAAGATAATATGCCTGAACCTTTGATCAAATTTAATTTTATATTTAATTTTAAAGTGGGTTCTGTCTGGGCAGAGGTGGCGCACGCCTTTAATCCCAGCACTTGGGAGGCAGAGACAGGTTGATTTCTGAGTTCGAGGCCAGCCTGGTCTACAGAGTGAGTTCCAAGACAGCCAGGGCTACACAGAGAAACCCTGTCTCAAAAAAAAAAAAAAGTGTGTTCTATTTAAATTTAAATATACTACAAAATGTTTAACATATCTGTGGGATGTTCTCAAGAGTGCACAAAATGGCACATGTCATAGTTCATGTTTTAAGATACATAGAACAGTTAAATATCGGGGGTTTTGCTTTCTACTTACTAATAGTTTTCTTATGTCATGGACCCAACTTTCAAATAGGTGCTAGAAGAAACTTAAAACTATTTCAAGGTAGGCATGATGCCCCTTATTTCTCTCACTATAAGGAGGCTGAGGCAGGAGGATCATAAGATCCAGACCAGCTTAGGCTACTATCAAGACCCAGTCTCAAAATGAAGACAAAAAAACAAAAATGACAACAAAACCATTCAGCAATCAGATCATATGCCTCTAGGCTGGGTGTGGTGACACCACCTTTAATCCCATCATGTGGGAGGCAGAGGCATCTCTGTGAGTTTGAGGCTAGTCTGGTCTACAGAGTAAGTTCAGAATAGTCAGAACTACATAGTGGGACCCTGTCTCAAAAACAAAACAAAACAAAAAAACAAAAACCAACCAACCAAACAAAGCTAAAGATCATATGGCTCTATTATATTCATATATAACTGTCAGTTTCCAAAAACCAAGATAAAAATGCATATGATTTGACCAAAATTTGAGTATTTTTGCCATTGGAGAGAATAATTAAAACATCTTATGATTTGATAATTTTTGTGAAAATAATTTTGTACTAACTTGTCCTTGTTCTAGTCTCTTCACTGTGTTTAACTCATCTTTATTTTTATTTATTTTTAGTTTTTTTGGTTTTTTGAGACAGGGTTTCTCTGTATAGCCCTGGCTCTTCTGGAACTCACTCTGTAGACCAGGCTGGCCTCAAACTCAGAAATCCACCTGCCTCTGCCTCCCAAGTGCTGGGATTAAAGACGTGCGCCACCACCGCCCGGCTTTAATTTTTTTTTAAATAAACGGCTTGAATCAGACAAAACACTGGTTATAATGAATTGTAAGTTCAACCTAAAAATACATAATTGCATGGGGTGGCACAGTAAGTTATAATTTAAAAATAATTATCTCAGATAGCCTCGTTCTTTTGAAGGATGACAGTTCTGACAATTTGAAGATAGTTACAAATAAACGGTTTTTACTGAAACTAATTAGCAAAGAAAATATGTCTACACTGTTGAAGGAGACATTAAAGATGCTCCATTGCATAAAGACCGATGGCCTGGCCTGGGTATCTTATTAATTTTAAATGCTGCACATTTTAAAAACGTGACAGTGTAAATATTTCAAACCTGCACAACAACCCTCTCAACATCCACAGCTCTAAAATGAAGCACAAGCAAAACATTTATGCAGCTCTTGAACCTGTGTGTGAAAAGGAGGGTAGCCCCACAGGAATGCTGAGAGTCATCTTCCATTGGAACGTTTCCTACGGTTTCATTAGGAAAATGTTCAAACATACAGCAAACTTGAAGGACTAATGCAGTGCCCACTCATAATTTTTATTCTGTAGGTTACTATACCTTTCCCCTTCATTTATCTATTTTTAAGCATTTTAAAGTTGTAGGAATCAAAATGCTTCACCCAACAACACTGATATGTGTTTCATTTGCAAAATGCTTCACCCAACAACACTGATATGTGTTTCATTTGTGTTGTCTATAGTGCATAATCTCTAATGCTGTGGTGTGAATTTACCCAATTTCTCCTATTCCCTGTTGAGTAACAGTCCTCTGTCTAAATCTACTGAAGTGTTTATCCTATTGATTTATAGATACTGGCCTGTTCCCTATTTGGGCCACTTGGATCATTGTGAAAAAAGCTGCTATATACATACTTGATTTTTTTTGGGGGGTGGGGGTGGGGGAACTACATCTTTTAGTACTCTTTGTTAAAAATACCAAGAGGGTTTGCTGGGTCATATGGTGAAAGTATGTTTTAGACTTATAGAAAGTTCCCAGAACTTTCCCCAAGGTATTTATATGTACTCTCCATTTTTTTCATGATAATCTCTGATAGGGAGTACTTTTTCAAATGTTTCTTAGCCATTTGTTTGTTGTCCTTTGTCAGTTGTTTGTTTTAATCATAAGTCTTGTCTTTTTATTACTGAGTTTAAGAAATCTTTGTGTGGGGCTGGAGAGATGGCTCAGTGGTTAAGAGCACTGACTGTTCTTCCAGAGGTTCTGAGTTCAATTCCTAGCAGCCACAAGGTGGCTCACAACCATTTGTAATGAGATCCTATGCCCTCTTCTGGTGTGTCTGAAGACAGCTACAGTGTACTCATACACATAAAATAAATAAATAAATATGAAAAAAAAGAAATCTTTGTGTAGTTATATCCAAAGTCCTGTATTTCAAGGTAAATTGAGATACCAGTTCACTTTCCTACAAACTTGAATGTGTATTATTATTTAAAGCTTAGAATTTCTTGAAGCCTCTTTTTCTTTTGACGTTAACTTCGTATACAGTGAAATGCAAAGGGAGATTCCAAGTGAATTACTGAAATTGACAAAAGCATACTCCTAAGCCCTAGCAAGACCTCTATTGTCGTCATCTCAGGAAGTTTTACCACATTAGAGCCCAGTTAATCTCTACTCCACCTTCTCAGAGGCAACCATTGTACTAATTAGAAAGGCCATTAGCATGAATATAACAACAATAGGTTATATTCTAACATTCTCACTCACGTATATTTGATCCTGGCCTCCTCATTGGCCCCTTTCCTTCCCCCTCACTGGCACCCTGACTCTTCATCAGTAGTCCCGCCGTCCATGTACAAGCTGTAGTATAATAGTTGTCATTCTGAGCACAGCTTATTTTGCTTAATGTGATGATTTCTGGTTGCTCTCGTTTTTTTTTTTTTAAACCCATGTTTTCTTTATCTATTATTTCTTGTTAAACACCTAGATGGATTTCACCTGACTTTCCATGCCATAGACTAGTGTCTGTTTTAAAACCTTAAAGCACTCCAGACACATTCATGTTGTGCTTATCTATTGTTCATTTTTAATTTTTTGAATAGTAAATATACTTTGACTCTATATTTTTCTTAGGAATGAATATCTAAGGTATTTCCACTTTAGAAACTTGAGGAATATGAACATTTCGTGGAGCACAGTTTGACTGTTAGGAGTAAATGCTTGAGAGTGAAGTTGTTGAGTGCTAGGGCAAGTCTAGGCTATTTTCCATAGTTATCCCCATTAACAGCCCCAGCCACAATGTTTGAGAGTCCTTTCATTCCTTTCATGCCACATTTGGTCTTACTAATTTTAGCTGTCTCAGTGGGACTGTATTAGTACTTTATTGTGACAGTGCATTGCATTTTAAGTATCTGTTTATGACATCTCACCTTTATGTAATTACTCTTTGTCCACATCATTCATATTTTAACATTACTTCACCTTCAGTGTTCTATGGCCTGCACTTCTATCTACAGTTCATCCTAGGAGAGAACTGTAAAACTGCTGACCACTGTGGTACAGAGCACTGAGTTGGTAAATAAATTACTCCTATCATAGAGTTTATTAACAGGACTTTGTCACATTCTTACTTGTTTAGTTTGGTGGACTATTAGAGAGGAGGAAGGTGAGAGGATAACATTTAGATTTAGTCCTTTTTTTAAAAGATTTATTTTTGAGTGGGTGTGTTTATGTCCATATGCATTCGCATGCATGCAGGTACGTGTAAATGAGAACAGAGGCATCAGAATCCTTGGGACTAGAGTTAAAGACAGTTGTAAGCTGCCTGGTGTAGATGCTGGGATTCGAACTTGAGTCCTCAAGAATGCCTAAAATTCCTAAGAGTGTTCTCTTAATTGCTATGTGGTCTCTCCAGCCTTTGGATCTAGACTTATACACACAGAAGTTATATACGTGCTTGTAAACAGTGTTTCTGTCCACCAACTGCAGAACACTAGCCACAGTTCTGTTCTTCTTAAGATGAATGTGAAAGACAGGGTTCATGTAGAAAATGTACTGGTACCAAAAGTATTAATGAATGTTGAACTCTGAATGTAAGAGTGAAACCTTTGACAGGTTGGTACTTTTAAGTTCCTTCAAATAAATCAGTGGAGTAGCTGAGTTATAAATATGGACAAAACACAAAAACAAATGACAATTTATTTCAAAGAAATAGATATTAAATAAGCCAGGTCAGGTGGTGCATACCTTGATTTCCAGCACTAGAGAAACAGAGGCAGGCGGAGGTCCTGTCTCAAAAGACACACATGCGGGATGGGGGGGAGAGATGAAAATATTCTTCTTCTTTTTGTTTTTTGTTTTTTTCGAGACAGAGTTTCTCTGTGTAGCCCTGGCTGTCCTGGACTCACTCTGTAGACTAGGCTGGCCTCGAACTCAGAAATCCACCTTCCTCTGCCTCCCAAGTGCTGGGATTAAAGGCGTGCGCCACCACCGCCCGGCGAAAATATTCTTAAAAAAAAAAAAGACATACACAGACTTCTCCAGTGATAAATTTAACCTCAGTCTTATATTTAAGACTTAAGCAGTCTTATATTTAAATCTTGGTTGTACATTAAAACAGTGTGAAGGGACTTTTAAAAGTCTTATGGTCCAGGCTCTATTGCCAAAGCAGTTAAATAGTAATGTCTGAGAGGGAGCCCAAGCATCAGTATTTTAAAAGCTCCGCAGTTGTGTGAATGCAAACCATGACTATTAGGAACACATGAAGTAAACGTTAAGTACTTGTGAACTTTCTTTTAAATATAGTCTATGTTGCCTACTATAAGGCTTTAGGTATTTTAAAGTTTGCCTTACCATTCACCATGACTTTAGGCATCTTTTGTATGTAAATATTTGTGCAGTGAATTAATGAGACTGATGTAGAGTTTCTAGTGTAATACAGAGTACAAAGGAGGACTGACTACTGGATGGGTCCTCTTTAGAAGTGGTGTGCTTTGAATGAACGATGGCCATGTGCTTTTAGTCTTTAGTCAGTACATTTTGCTCAGTCTTACTTGTCTGGTAGAAGACATTTCTAGTGACAGAGTCTTGCTATGACAACATCAACATGGAAAGTAACATAAGGTTTAATTTACTTATCTCCCTGCTTATGTAATCTGCTGAGCACTTGATATAGCTATTCAATGTTACTGTGGAGTAAAGTATGTTACTTATGTGTGCTTATGGGACTACAGACACCGTAAGGCTATCTCTAGGTTCTTTTTCTTTAAAACAGTTGGGTTGATGCTTTCTTTACACACCATTTTAAAACTTTAAATACAGTTTTCTCTTTTAAACTTGTGCTTTTGATAAAATTGGTTTCTCTTCTTTTATGTCCTTGCATGCATCTGGCAATCTAAACTTTATTGTTTATAAAATGCTTATGTGTCATTAAATATTGGCTAAATAGATGTTTCTCCTAAAGGAGGAGAAAAGCCTTTCACTTTTCAGACTCTTGGCAAGGTTTTTCCATATGCTTTGACCTTAAGCAACAACGGAAACCCGACAGCCTACCTTTTAGTTTCTGAGTTGACATAGTGCCAGTCTTCATTAAAGAAGGTAGTTTGTGAAATAAACTGCCCCCTAATCGTTCTCGTATGAAGTAAATGGACAGATACTGTGAGTAAGAGGTTGACGTGATGGAGCCCCGAGAGGTGGTAGTAAATTAAGTAAAGGAAACAAGTGGGAGGAGACAGGGTGGACAGCTCTTGACGATCTACGCCCGCCCGGGCTTCAGCTTTGTGCCGCCTGGAGAAACAGCCCAGACAGTTGGGGATCCACAGGTTAATAACAATAAGCCAGGGGTGGAGTGCTTAAGCCTTTTAAGAGAATGATAAACACAGCGGAAGGCGTGTCTTCAAGCGTCCCACTCCCTTGGGGCTGTGGTCACGTGGGCTCAGTACTTCCCGATTCCCAGCCACTGTCTCCCTAGGCTGTGCTCTGAGTGTGGAGGGAGGCAGGGACACACAGGAAGGAAATTTAAACGCGGAGAGCTAGGGTCTGTAAGAACAATGCCGCACTTCACCGTGACCAAGGTGGAAGATCCAGAGGAGGGGGCAGCTGGCCCCCTCTCTCATGACCCCAGCCCAGCAGAAGTAAAAGCCCGGATTCAGGATCCCCAAGAACCAGGTAAGTCCTGCACTTGTAGCTTTGGGGACCCACAGACTAGTTTTCGTGAGGGAAGTGGTAACTTGGCCATCAGTCTTCCAACTGTTGCTTACAGATACCGATGGAGAAAAGGCTTGTTTTTTTCAGTTGTTTCACTCCCCGTATATCTGATAACGTGCCTTTTTTTTTTTTCCACCAAGCGGTTTGTTTTTCCCCCACAAAGAGTTTTCTGTGTCCATTACCAACAGGTGAAATTGAATCGGTAGCAATGTATGAAAAGAGGTTTAAAGCACAAAGAAAGTAAAAGTCATTTATGCAGAGTTCAGAATTCAATTTTCGCTCCGATGGCTTAGATGCTATCTAGAAAAAGCTTCGAACCAAACAGATAAGTGTCCTTTTAATCTTAGCAGTTTATATAATATATACAAAGGGAGTATGGTTCGGTAGTTTTGTTCTGTGGACTTTTTTACTTGTGGACCTGCATTTATTCAGAACCCTCTGTGCCTCAATTTACCCGGTACACAATAAATCAGTAACAAATGTTCTAATAACTTAAAAAAAAAGTACATTGGTTGGTCATTGTGGTGATCAGCATAGCATTGAGCTTAATAAAATTATTTAATGAATGTGCTTATCTCTCTTGTGGCCTCAGAATGTTGACAGTTATACTTTCCTGGGGGATTGTGGTTTGGGATTTTTAAACATGCAATTAAAGTCTTAGTTAATACTGTGGTATTAAGTATAGTTACATTTTGACTCTTAAAATTCGTAAATCATCATCAACATCTGTATGTGGACAAAGTTAAGGAAAATGTACAATTCCTCCGTAGTTCTTCCTTGTGACAAGCAGCTGTAGTAGTATCTTAAGTGCTAGAGACTTTTAACTTGAGATGGAGAAAAGTGTTGATACAGTTCTAGGGACCTTTAACTTGAGATGGAGGAAAATGTTGCTATAGAGAAATGTGTTCCACTTATTTGTTCTCATCCTTGGAGTGAGAGAATTTGTCAGGAGACAGTAGAGAAGATAGTTTATGTGAATATTTTGTCCTCTACATAGTTTTTGCTTTGCTGACTATCAGTGAACTCTGAAAGTTAGTCTTCGTTGCCTTGAACTTGAACCTGCTTTTCTATGGCTTCAGGTAGAAGAGCTAGTAGAGACAGTCTCTCAGGCCTGGGTGTATTTGAAGTTACACTTCTCATTTGCTGATGCTTTCAGTTCCTTTAGTGTTTAGTCTGCTGTCTTGAATAATTTCACAAAATGGAAACGACGTGTCTCATCTCTCATTTCTTTGTGCTATTTTTTCCTCTGCCTTTGATTATTTCATCTTTACTAGTCTCATTGTTTTGAGAAATTTGGTTTTTTGGTAGGAGGGGCTAGAGCAGAGTAATAAAATCATTTGATCCATTAACAGCTGCCTAGAAAGCCATAAAAGTTAAAATTGTCTGTTGCTATTAATTTTTTATCTTTTCTGCACTTGTAAAATTTAGTTAATAAATTTCTCCATACTGAATTTGAATCTAAAAAAAAAAAAAAAGAAAGCCATAAAAGTTTTGATGGAACTCAGCTTTATTAATAATACAATATTATTAGGCTTAATATATTTTTCCATAAAATTGCTGTGAAAAAAGAAGAAACAACAGAAATAAGCTAACTGGAATTTTCTAAGAGTCTTTAGTTTGGTGTTTTCTATAACATTGCAGAGAGTATGCACTTGAATAAGCTACGTGACAAGGGAGCAACTCCTGTGAGCGTCTTATCTTAGTTGTCTCTACCGTAAAGTTACAGTAGAAGGAAAGGGCATCCTTTCTTCTTTACGTGTTATTGAAAGTTTATTTCTCTCCCTTCCTGGGCACATTTGCTTGAAATGTAGTGAGTTTTAGCCCCTTGCTCTTCTAAGTTGAAAGAAAGAAAGAAAGAAAGAAAGAAAGAAAGAAAGAAAGAAAGAAAGAAAGAGAACAAAAGAGAAAGAAAGAGAAAAAGAAAAGAAAGAAAGAGGGAAAGAAGGAAGGAAGGAAAGAAAGAAAGAAACTCACTGAAGCCTAATATCTTGTACAGTGAATAGTACTAGTGAAGATACTTCCTTGTTTATTATTTTATTATTTCAAATCCTGATGACTTATGTAGCACCTCCAACCTTTCTTTTTCCTTCTGCATCTGTGTAGCAAGAAAAATATATAGTACATGTTATTAATAAACTTATTTGAACTATAAAATAATTTGAGATAAAGTAGAAATATGAAAATAGGGCTAGGAGGCAGAGGCAGGCGAATTTCTGAGTTCAAGGCTAGCCTTGTCTACAGACTGAGTTCCAGGACAGCCAGGGCTATACAGAGAAACCCTGTCTCGAAAAACCAAAAAAAAAAAAAAAATAGGGCTAATCCAAACTAATTTTTACATAGAATAATTTTAAATGTATTTTATTATCATTAATGTGAATATATTGTACATGCTGTTGGGTTACATAAGCATAAATTGCTGTTGGGGTACATTTTCATAAATTGTACATAAGTAAAATAAGTATAGTCGTTATTGCTGCATGAGATATTAGAAAGTCTGTAGTAGACCCTGCTGGAGTTTCAGAAGGAAAGCAAACCTCCGATTTCTGGAACATCTTCCTTTCTTCCCCTGCACTGTTGTCTCGGCAGCATGCCTGTGGAAACAGCACTACCACGCCTGCATTACCCTCTGTCCCCACACCAGGCTGAGGTTAAGCACCCTGAGACACAGAATGTGTCAGATCATTTGTATCTCAGGGTCCTAAGCTGCTAAACAAACAGTTCAGTGACTAGGCATGGTCTCTCTCAGCCCTACAAGTCACCAAACTTCAGGCCAACTGTGGGACTTTCCTCCTAATGTTCCAAAGGTGTAAATTTTACCAAAGGCAATAAAATGGCTTTAGAGTCAGGGATCTGCCTATGAATCCTAGACCTACTAATTACTCCTAATTAGTAATAGTGACAATTTGTAATAATTAGTACTTGGGTGACTTTCTGCAAGTTGTTTAGCTTCTCTCCTCATTAATAAAACCAATGCCTACTTTACAGGGTGGCTACAAGAACTGTATGGGATAGGTAATTCGTAGATACATGTCTGACATCACACTTACAAATATGAATACCTATTCTTACATTGTGAGTAGTGGTTCATTTAGAAAAAGGAAAAGGTTTGCATAACTGATGTTGGAAGAATATTAAATTGCCTGGAGGGCATTGAAGGTAGGCATCCCAGTAGGGGACCCAAATGATTCTTAAGGGAGGAATGAGAAAAATCATCAAGAATAGAAATAATTTGAAGATATCAGGAGAGAGTTAAGCTCTTATGAGAAACAAAATTTGAGGGAAATCCCAAGGCATGTGGTAAAGAAGAGGTGGGGGAGGAAGTAGGTAGAGACTGGTTATCAAAGCTCTATCCGTTTCATCTCCTCTTTTTGTGGGATACCCCCTCCAGGCTAGTACTTGCCATGGACCACATAATCTGTACTGGACGTGGTGCCTAGTTACTGGTGCTCCCCATTGCATCATTTTGCTAAGTCCTAATGTGCTTGGCCCACTGAGTTTGATAGGAGGATTATTAAACATATTTTTTTTGTCTAGGTATAGTGGTTCAAGCCTATAATCCCAGGCTCAGGCAGGAGGATAATGAGTTTGAAACCAGACTTGTCTCTACAGTGAAGCACGCTCGCTCGCTCGCTCTCTCTCTCTCTCTCTCTCTCTCTCTCACTCACTCTTCCTTTCTTTCTAAATTGGATATTTTATTTATTTACATTTCAAATGCTATCCCCTTTCCCGGTTTCCCCTCTGCAAACCGCTTATCCTATCCCTATCCCCCTTACCCTGCTTCTACTAGGGTGCTCACCCACCCACCCACTCCTGCCTCACCGCCCTAGCATTCCTCTACACTGGGGCATCAAGCACAGGACCAAGGGCCTCCCCTCCCATTGATGCCAGATAAGGCTCCTTCAGTCCTTCCCCTAACTTCTTCGTTGGGGTCCCTGTGCTCAGTCCGATGGTTGGCTGTGAGCATCCTCATCTGTATTGGTCAGGATCTCGCAGAGCTCTTAGGAGACAGCTGTATCAGGCTCCTGTCAGCATGCACTTCTTGGCATTAGCAATAGTGTCTGAGTTTGGTGTCTGCATGTGGGATGGATCCTCAGGTGGGGCAGTCTCTGGATGGCCTTTCCTTCAGTCCCTGTTCCACTCTTTGTCCTTGTGTTTCTTTAGACAACAATTCTGGATTAATATTTTGGAGATGGGTGGGTGGCCCCATCTCTCAACTCGGGGGAAGTATGCCTAACCTCTGGATATGGTCTTGACAGGTTCTACCTCCCCGTTGTGGGGTATTTCAGCTAATGTCATCCCTGTGGGGTCCTGGGAGGCTCCTACTTTCCTGGTGTCTGGGACTTCACCTACAGTTCCCCATCCCACATTGCCAGACACCTCTGTTCAATTTGCTGACACTGTACATCTCCTCCATCTTCTCGAGGCTCTTAAATAAAGAAAAAAATATAAATTATTTTATAGGACTGTTACAGACTTTAACTCTTCATTGCATTTTCTTAATCAGATTTGTATACTACATTTATTTCTTGATTTAAATATTAAGTTCACATAAATATTTTCATTAAATAATTGCTCTAAATCTCCTTGCTCCTCAAATCAGCTTATGGATTAGGTGAATGTGGACTGCCATGTGCGGCTCAGATAGCAGATTGGAGATGTTAAGTAGGATGCAAATAGAGGTCTAAGGGGGTTTCAGAAACGGAAGAATGTAGAAGTGGAGAAAACACCCTCTGTTGTTAGAAACAGCCACTCCGTGGTAACCTGGTAGAAGAGCAGGTGAAAGTTCTGTTAAGTAAAGACTAAATCTTAGTAACTCTCACAAAATACAACTGTTAGCTACATATTAGTTGTATTTGTTACCCATGGAATATTTTTTAAATGGTGGCTTTTGACTATTGTCTTGTTGACTAAAATTAAAATAGATTGAACTAGACAACTACAAATTTTCTGTATAGATTATTTTCTGGAGTGACGATTTTCAGTGAGATGTGCTGGCATACACTTGTATCCCCAGCCTGGGTAACAGCCAGACCTCTGTCTCCGAACATTCCTTTAATCCAGCACTTAGGAGCAGAGGGAGAAGCAGAGGGATCTGTGAATTCAAGGCCAGCTTGATCTACATAGCAAATTCCAGACCAGCCTGGAGACGCTATTGCAAAAGAAATTTTTTAAAAACTTTACTTTTCTCCCTTTCTTTAGTTGGGATTTTTACAAACTGTGAAAGCAGAAACAGATCTGCAGGTTGTAAAATCTGAGTTAAAAGTTTTGGAAGTGGCTGAGTGAGATGTGTTTTTCTACCTCCTACACTACACTCCAGTATTCAGAATTGGAAGAAAGACTTCACATGTCCTGCAAATATCTTCTCAATCATTTTGTCATGACTTTTATTGTACCTAAAAATAAGAATACGGATTTTGGAGTTAGGGAGGTGGCTTAGTGGTTGGAATGCTTGCTCTGAAAGTGTGAGAACTAGAGTTCATATGCCTGCTGGGCATGTCGCCTGCCTGTCTTTCCAGCCTCAGAAGGTAGAGAGCTCCCAGAGTAAGCTGGCTACCAAGACTAACTGCCTTGCTGAGTTCTGGATTTGCCTAAGCAATGTTGGAGTCTTAGACCTCTACATGTATGTACATACACATGCAAACCACAAACCTGCATATACACCACACATACATAGAACATGGAAAAAGAAAAAGGACTATAAATCTGAATGTGTTTCCCTACAGTCTTTGCACCTTGAAACACTTGGACTTGACATGTAACACTCTTCAGACTTTAACATTTGCCCACTCGCTCCCTTTCTACACTGCTTAAGCACTGATTTGTTAGGATTTCTCACTCCCAGGATTTCTTTCTTAGTATCCCAACCCTCACGTACTGTCTGCTACTTTGGCCCCACAAGAGACATACCAGATTGAAGATTGAATGCTATAAAGATAAAAGCTCTATAAAAATACACTTGTAAGTGGGTGTGGTGGCATATGCCTGTAATCTGAGTACTTGGAAGGCTAAGGGAAAAGCCTATATAATGAGGCCCTGTCTCAAAAATTAGAAGCCCCAAATGACCTCATTTGATTTTAAATATTGCTTATTACTTTTATATTATATACTCAATATTTAGTTGTCAGTGAAGAATGTATTATGTATAATTTAGCATATGATTCAACTTTTGAAAACTTATGCCATATTTCCACATTCACCATGAAATTGAAAATTTGAAAGATTTTCAGATTTCAATCCAAATTTGGACATGCAGAGAAAGATTATCCGCTGGTAACCTCTAAAGAAACTAGTATTTTGGGCTGGAGAGATGGCTCAGCGGTTAAGAGCACTGACTGCTCTTCCAGAGGTCCTGAGTTCAATTCCCAGCAACCACATGGTGGCTCACAACCATCCGTAATGGGGTCTGATGCCCTCTTCTGGTGTATCTGATCACAGCAACTGTGTACTCACATTCATAAAATAAATAAATCTTTAAAAAAAAAAAAAAAAAAAGAAACTAGTATTTTTTGGTTTTGACAGGTTGAAAGAGGAACACATTTTACATATAAAATGTTATCAGCATTATAGTAATAATAGCAATTGGCATTGTTAGGCCAGGTGAGTAGCTGAGCCAATGTTAACCCAGGCTCTTAACAATATTGACTTACTTCATTCCCACAACAACCATTGAACCACGGTAGATCAGGAAAATGAGGTGCCAAGAAATCTGGGCTACACAAGCAGATAGTCTCAGATGGAGAGTCGGTACAATAGCAGAGCCTGCCTTCCTCCATGGTACTGTATTCCTGTACCCCACCCCCATACTTTTTTAAACATACTTTAAAATTTTTATTTAATATAAATTAAAATACAATTACATCATTTCCCTTATCCCTTTTCTCTCTCCAAATCTTCCCATGTCCCTTCTCTTCATTCCCACATATATATGTGTGTGTGTGTGTGTTTATATGTGTAGATATCTATACACATGTTATGATAAACACTTTTAAAAACTCTTATACTACTAGGGTGCTGTATTCTTATAGTTACTAATTCTGAGTCTTTATTTCTTTTGTAAATATGAATTCCTCAGAATTTGGTGAAATTTTATTCTTTGTCAAACTTTGGATTGCACTTGAATTGCATTGCTCTTTTATTTGGTATGGAATATTTCCAAATATACTGTATTTTTCTAAATTATGCCAAAAATTGAGAAAACTGAAGAAGTAGGAAGCTTGGCTTAATCTGACTGTTCCAGAGTATCTACCTGTCATATGTAGGCAGGCACACCTTTACCAGTGAGATGGAGACTTAAAGACTAAGGTTAGTGGTAAGATGTAGACAATGTAAAAGAATTAATTTTTAGAATTACTTTAAAATGATAGAAGCTGGGAAGTTGGCCAGTGCGGTAGTATATCTAGCAGAGGGGTCATTTGAACAAGCTCAGGGCCAGCCTGAGCTACAGAGTGAGACCTGTTTCAAAAAGAAAAAAAGAAAAGCAAGAAAAACCTACATGTATTGCTGAAATTATACTAGGTGGTTTTTACTTAAATAAAATAATTTTTTAAAATCCTATTTAAAGAATTTTCATATGGGTGAAACATACACATGGTAAAAATTGAATATGGCACATAAATATGTAGATAAAATGATTTAAATTCAGTAAGCCCCATATATGAGGTGGGTGACCTCATTTCCCTCCCTGTGTTCTTCCTATTGCAGCAGAACCTTTTGTGGAAGAAGATCCTAATGTTAGTGTTAGAAATGTCAGCTCTGGAGCAAGAGTCTAAAAAGCTGTCGCCATCTTTCTCGAAACTCCTTGCTTTTACTCCAGTTTGCTTTTTATCTGAACATCTGTTTTCATTCTCTACATACCATGAAAATTTCACACAACCACATTGAACTCCATTATCTCCAGGTCTGGTCTGTCTCCATGTCTTCTAGGATGGCATGACTGATTGTCCCTGGCTTTGTTTACTCCATTTATCAGTATCTGTCAGCACTCAGGCATATCAACTCTGTGTGTCAACTTGCAGATGCTTGTGATTAAACCTATATATTTTATTTCATTGATTGATGTGCAGAGGGCTAGTTTCAAACTTGTGGCCCTTCTGCTCGGGCCAACAGGTGCTGGGATTTTAGGAATGTACTGCCGTATTTGACATTGTAATTATAGTTTTATTTCTTCAGTTATATTATGAATTGTGAGAAGATGAGAGATAGTCTTAATAAAAGTAGTTTCTATTGCAGGAAATTTCAGACTGGAAAAACGGCGAATTTCCTGTCAGTATCTCTCCTCTCTTGCTGTTTTTTTGTTTTGTTTGGTTTGGTTTAGATCTTTATATTTAGAAATACCAATCTTTTTAAAAAATGTTAGAACTATTTTCCTCAATCATTATTTTATTAATGTTTCATTGAGGTATAGGTGACATAAAACTAACTACATAAATGTACCATTTAATGAGTTTTCACACATGCATGTACTTGTAAAACAATCACCATAATCAAGATAATGAACATTTTCATTACCCACAAAAGTTTCCCTGTGCCCTTTATAATGTACTTTTACCTAATTCCCTGGTTTGCAAGCAACAGCTAGGGTTTTTTTTTTTTCTGACACTATTCACTCGTTTGCATTTATGAGAATTTTATGTGAATAGAATAATAGCATTACTGTCTTCTTTTATACAACATAATTATTTTGATATTTATTCATTCTTGTCAGTATCCTTTGATTCTAATTCTTCTTAACATATTTTTTTTTTGTAGAACTTAGTATTCAAGGGAGTAGTTGAAGACAAGACAATCTATAAACATATAGACTTCACAGCAAATTTGAGGCAGAAGGAGCATTGAACCCAGGAGTTAGAAGCCAATCTGGACAACATAACCAAAATACACACACACAGACACACACACACACTACTCTCCCTACTCCCTGTAATTTCCCTCCCATCTCTGACACTCTCTCTCATCCATCCCAGTCCCTTTCCCAGATTCTTGAATATTGGTTTGGTTTTGTGTCCCACCAAATTTAGCAAGAGCCATCTGTGTGAACATTGCCTTGGAACTATTCCTTAGAGCCTGGTGGAATCACCAGTGGATACACAAATGAAGGCAATAACTCCCTTTCTTCCTGTGTCTATCATTAACAAATACTTTATCCGTGGGGGATGTGGTCCCCTGAGCCCTTTCTCCATCCATACCTGTTACCAGGCCTGAGATATTGAGGTTGTGGTGTCTGTGTCTTTTCCAGAGGATGGCAGTTGTAGTCCTTCTCTCTGTCTTCCAGTTCTTAGATTCTATTCCTGCTTCCATGAAGCTCCCAGAGCCTCACAGAGAATGGTATACAAGTCTTGGTTAGTGCTGAACATTTACCCACTACTTATTCTCAGGAAGTTTGATGCTTTGTCAGTTTAACTTGTAAACAATTTGCAGTTCCCTACTAGGGCTTATGATCTCTACTCTTTGGAGTTCTTGACAGGCAGTACAATACCAGACATCATTCCTTCCTGTGTCACAGGCCACCATATCAATCAGAGCACTTGGTTAACCCCTAACAGTATTGTCACTCTTGTACAAGTAGGCACATCTTGCTTCTTGGTCTTGTAGTTCACAGGGTTTACAGGTGGTGAGACTGTCTTAATTAGAGTTTCCATTGCTGTGAAGGGACACCATGACCAAGGCAACTCTTAGAAAGAACAACATTTAATTGGGGCTGGCTTACAGGTTCTGAGGTTCAGTTCATTATCATCAGACAGAAGCATCCAGGCAGGCATGATGCTGGAGGAGCTGAGAGTGCTACATCTTGTTCCAAATACAAACAGAAGACTGGCTTCCAGGCAGCTAGAAGGGTCTCAAAGCCCACCCCAAAGTGCCACACTTCCTCCAGCAAAGCCACACCCACTCCAACAAGGTCACACCTCCTAACACTGCCACTCTATGGGCCAAGCATATTCAAACCACCACAGAGACTGTTGGTATTTTTTTCTCTCTGAATGCCCTGCCTTCTGCGATTATGGAAGCTAGCCATCAGAGAGGAAGCTTCCAGGTCAGTTCCAACTTGATTTCTCTATTCATGCAATCAATGTGCATAATGTCTTCAGCAATAGTGTCTTGTTATGTAGTTCTGCTGGACAGCCAAAAGGAATGGCAGGAGTTGATCTTGTTTAGGGGTACTCCTGGGGCTCCTATGATTGACAACTCAGTAGGGACACTAGGGTTTTTGTTTAATCATTCACAGCTCCAAGGGAAAATATGTTTTTAAAACTGGCTAAAAGATAGTAGGTTTCTTTTATATATTTGTCCAAATTTTAGTGTGTGTGGGATTAGTCTATAAGCTGAACCACTTTTACTGAATGTTATGTTTCAGAACATGTTCTAGAAAGGTTGACTATTTTCTAAGTTTTAAAAGTTGTTGGTTTTGTAGCCCAAGCTGGCCTTGAACTTGAGATTGTTCTACCCCAGCCTACTGAATATGGATATTACAGCTATAAGCCATCCCACCTCAAAGGTGGTGTTTGCATATATCCCACTGTCTGTCCATTCCTAATTTAGTTTGTACCTCTTTCTCTTTAGCAGAAGTACTCTGGATCTAGTGAATTGTTGGGGATGAGAGAGATAATGGACTCTCAAGGCCCTTTCAGGAAAATATGGCGTAGGATTGATTTGTTTCTCAACAGCTACATGAGAGCCTTTAGTGCCTCAAGATAATATTGAGAATGAAAAAGCTAAAAAGGATATGATTTGTAGAGATCCCTGAGATCTTTGTAGGGGAGTAAGAAAAGCCCTGAGATCTTCCTATCTCTGAGGGTAATAGGTAGATGTGTGATTCAATAAGGTAGATGTGAAGAGAGGTTTCTTCCTGTCCCCCAACAGAGGCCTGTACTTTGTTGTTGTACTGCCTGCTAACAGAAGCAGACACTGAGTTCTTTTCTTCTCTTCTTCTTCCTCATCCTTCTCCCCTTCCCCCTCTTCTTCCTCCTTCTCCTCTCCCTCCCCCTTTAAATTTAAACCTCTGTAAAAGAAATGAATTGATTCATGATTCTGGAAGCTGGAAAGTCCAAGATAAAAGTGTCAGTATAAGGTAAGGGCCTTCCTGACCAAGAGAAGAAAGAAGTGGACCAAACACTTTGTTATAGCAGTCCTGTGTTTACATTAATAATACTAATCCATCCAGGAAGACATTGCCCGTATAGCGTAACACCTGGGCTGAGGTCCATCCTCCCAGTCATGGTGGATCCAGGGTTAAGTTTCTCACACTTGCCTTTCTTCCAGTCTCATTGAAACTATAACAAATGTTTGAATTACATCTTATTTTATAGTAAAGAAGCTAATGTTCATAACATAAAAAAAAAAACGGAATAAATCTCCAAGGCATTATACCAATTGAAACTTGAGGCCAGCCTCAAAAGTCATGCATGAGATTGCATTTCCATTTATTTATTCAGTGTGTGTGTGTGTGTGTGTGTGTTGTATATAGTATACATACACACATGAGTATGTGAACACATGTTACAGTGTACATGTACACGGAAGCCAGTGGATAGCAGGTGTCCGCCATTAGCCTCTACTTTCTTCTATTAAGACAAGGCCTCTTACTGAACATAGAAATACGGTTGCAGCCAGCAAACTTTAGCAATCCCCCCACTCTCTGTTTTCTACAGCATGTGGGTTAGCAGACTTACACGGCCACCCTTATCTTTTTATGAGTGTTGAGGATTTGAAGTCACATCCTCATACTTAAGCAGCATTCACTCTTACCCACTGAGTCATTTCTCCAGCCTTCATATCTATTTTTTATATGGAAAATCAAACTACATTTACTAATCAAACAGTATGTTGGTACATACATACTAAAAAAAATTAACTTCACATATATAGTAGTTGTTTCTAGTTTAATTTCTGTATTTGAAACTTTAGAAACAGATTAAGCAATTAAGTTATTTTAAATCTCTATTTGAGTGTGGGTGGTACAGAGTACAACTTGTGGGAGTATGTGCAGGTGTGTGAGGTCAGAGTACAACTTGCAAGAATAATCTTTTACCATGTGGGTCCCTGGAATCAAGCTCAGGCCATCAGACTTGATGACAAGCACCTTTACCCACTAAGCAGTCTCACTGTCCCAGCAATTACATGGTACAAACAAAGGCATGCACCACTCTGCTCTCATGATTATTTTTAGAGACTGCTGGAGCATCTTTATTTAGCTGGTCCAATCAACTGTTAATTCTAAATGGGTTTTCTCTTGCTGGCTGCCTGGTTTCCCTAGATAGATTGCTTTTTTCTTTTTCACTTCATAAGAGCTTGAGTTCATTTGCTGGCAGATGACAAGTGCTGGCAATCTCAAGAAAACAAGGGTGGGTGCAGGAATTTTTGTCTTAATTGTCTGTCTGTGGCATGGAATCAATAAAGACTTAAAATATCAAAACTGTTCACAGTGTTGTCTTTAATGCCTGTGACTCCAGTTATAGTTTAAATGTTAAATGTCTCCCACAGGATCTGATACTGGGTTTCTAGTTTGTGGCATTATTTTAGGAGGTTATGGAACCTGCGGGTGGAAATTATGGCTGATAGAGTCGGGTCACTGGAAATGAGCCTTTGAAGGTTATAGGCCAGTTCTACTTGTAGCTTGAGCTCTCCGTTTCCTGGTCCACCATGATGTGAGGATCCCCAGCTGCACATGGCCACTGCCATGAACTGACCATCCTTCTCTGTCTTGATGAACTGAAAATGTAACACAAAATCATCCTTTGTTTTCAGTATTTGGTCACAGTCATGCAAAAGTCACTACTACAGAAAATTGGTGCTGGACAGAGCAGTTGTCACTTTAATAAACCTAATCACTAGTTTATAGTTTTTTGAGCTGGTAAGCAGGAAGAATATGGGAAAGTATGGTGCTGTGGACTAGAGAAACCCTTGAATGCTGTAAGCAGAGTTTAATGGGGTGATTGTGATAGGGGTCCGAGGAGCCAAATGGGGAGAGAAGTGTGGCCAATGAAGATGATGTGCATGAGGTCTCAGAAGGAAACAAGGACTCTGGGAAATAGGGATAAAGGCAATTGATGTGTTCTAGCAAAGAATCAGGCTATGTCTTGTCATGTATGTCCTGAAAATTTAAGTGAGGCTGACTTTAAAAGTCATGGGCTAATTAATTTGGTGACAGAAATAAGACTGAATGACATTGAGTTTCATTGAGTTGACATGGTTGTTACTGGCTGCTTGTAGCAAAAAAAAAAAAAAAAAAAGGAATTAAAAATAAAAGGTGGAGCAAGAAAATGTGGAAAACTGTAGTTTGGGAAGGAAAGAAGTGTACACATTTACAGTCATGGAGGGGTAGGTGCAGACAAGCTATAATGTTCAGAAGATTAGTATTAGTACAGTTATAGGAAAGGGGACAATAGGGGCAAGACCCTGTTCATCAAAGGCTTCAGGGAGTCAAAATGCAGACATATTTGAAAGGAGTGGGGAAAGTCTCTGAACAGACCACATTACAACAGGGGTTCCCTTTTGTACCAGGACCACCTAAGGACATGTTTTCCCAGGTTTAGCTGTGCAGGTTTTCCAAGGCAACTGTAGCTGTGCTGAAGGGGAGCAGCTATAATGCAATAGGTAACCAAACCTGTGTCATCCATTTGTGCTGGTTTTGTAGGCATGGGCTTGTAGAAAGTTGATGAGGCCAGGCAATAAGTATCCCTATAGGATGATAGTATTATGGGGACTTTGGAACTAGAAGTGAATGTATTTTGTCTTATAGAGTCCATAAAGGAAAGCCTTGAATGGTCAACAAATGAAGTAAGTTGCCATAGAAACTAGGATGCTGGATATGCCATGGCCTTGGAATGTATACCAAGAAAAACTATGTGTATAGAGTAGAGCTAACACAAGAAAACCCACATGGGTGACCAGTGCAGGGCTAAAGAGGCAGTGATGTTACCGTGTGATATGAATGCTGGACATGGAGTTACAGGTTGTTTGCCTGCTTAATTTTTATTTGATCTAATCTTTGTCAATTTCCTGTTTCTTCCTTTTGTAATGAAAATGTTTAAGTCATTGGTTGGAATCATACAACTTTCTGTTTTATTTTTATAGCAGATCATAGCTTACGAGTTGCGGCGAGTCTCAGACAAGACCATAGTTTTGTATGTTCATTTTACAATATTAGAAATTGAACCTAGTCATGTGTACAAGGCTCACACTCTACCAAGTGATCCTTGTCCTCAGACTCTCAGGAGAGACTTTGGCCTTTTGAACGGTTTGGAGACTGTTAGTATCATGGAGACTTTGGAACTAGAACTAAATGTATTTTGTCTTCTGAGATGACCGTGAACCACAGTATTATGATTTGACTGTGAAATGAGACACACAGGCCTGTATGTTTGAAGACTTGGTCCCAAGCTGGTGGCGCTGTTTCAGAAGACTTTGGAACCTCTGGGATGCATGGATAGATAGTACAGTTGGTCAGTGCAGAGCAAGCCTTTAAGGCCTGAATAGCCCAGCCCCACTTCTGACACAAGTTCTGTTTTCTGGTCCAAAGAGCTGTAAAGTGCCCCAGGCACTTCCTCTGTGATCTCCACCATACCTTCCATACCAGGATGAGCTAAAGCTGAAACTGTACCAAAGCAGACCTTCACATTGTAGGCATTTGGTCACACAAGTGCAAAAGTAGCCAATACAATGCTCTACCTCCTTCTCTCCCCCCACCTTTTTGTTGTTGGAGTTTTTTTGGTTTGTTTTTGTTTTTTGTTTTTTTGAGATAGGGTTTCTCTGTGTAGCCCTGACTATCCTTAAACTCACTATGTAGACCAGGCTGGCCTTGAACTTATCCTCATGAGTGCTGGGATTAAAGGCACGCACTACTACACTCAGCTGCCTCTCCCACCCATTTAAAAACATTTAATTTTTATTTTATGTGCACTGGTGCTTTGCCTGCTTGTATGTCTGTGTGAGGGCGTCGGATCCTAGAGTTATAGACAGTTGTGAGCTGCCATGTGGGTGCTGGGAATTGGACAAGGGGTCTCTGGAAGAACAGCATTAACACCTGGGCCATCTCTCCAGCTCCCTTCTCCCCTTCTTAATAACATCCCCTTCTTAATAACCGTGTAGTTATTAAGTGCATACTTGTTCTTCTAAAGCCACTTTTTTTTTTAAAGCTGAGACCAAAAGAGTCTCCCTATGCAGCCCAAACTGTCCTCAAATTTGTAATCCTCTTACCTCATCTTCCGAAGTAACTAAAATTTCAGGCATGCCACTTATCCTGGTTTGTTTTGTCAACTTGACACAAACCTAAACATATGGGGGGGGGGGGGTGGAGGGAGACTCTTAATTGAGAAAAGGCCTCCTTAAGATTGACCTATAGGCAAACCTGTAGGAAATTTTCTTAATTAGTGATTGATGTGGAAGGGCCCATCCCTTTGTTGGTAGTGACACCCCTGGGCAGTTAGTCCTGATGTGTTTAAGAAAGCAAATGGAGCAAGCTATGAAGAGCAAGCCAGTATGCAGTGCTCCTCCATGGCCTCTGCATTAGTTCTGACTTCCAGGTCCTGTCCTTGAGTCCCTGTCCTGACTTCCTGGGATGATGGACTACAAGCTGTACAATGAAATAAATCCTTTCCTCCCCTTGTCACTTTTGGTTGTGGTGTTCTGTCACAGCAGTAGAAAGCCTAAGACACCTTCGTTCCCAGTTGCATGTTGACTTAGTAGTAACTATGTGCCAGGTAATCTATTGCCATTAGGCAGGCTGAGGTGGGACTATCAGTTGCGTTCAAGAATTCAATACCAGCTTGGGCAACACAGTAGAACCTAGTCTCAGAATAACTCTTACTGTTGACCTGGAGAATGCCTTAGAGATGCTGGGTTTGTTATTGTTTGTTGTTTTTGTTTTGTTGTTGTTATTTGCTTGTTTTTGGCATGTACCACCACTTCCTTGTAGAGATGCTGCTGTTAGCATGGATGAGTTACAGTGACCCAGAGTGGATTTGATGAACCTGCCAGTCTATTGTTCATCTAATTTTCATATTGTTTGCTAAAATTCTGCTTTCATTTTTGAGTTTCACTCAGAATTTTTCAGTTGTTTTCCTTTTCCTTTTTGTATCCAAGATTTTCATAATTCAATCTAAACCCCTCAAACTACCCAGACATGTGCCCTGCTTGTTTTTCTCTGGTTTTGGGACCCTTATTGTTTTCAAGAGTTTTTAAAATCCTATCTACAGCTGACACTGTACAGATTTCATATGATGGTAGTAAGAAAATTCCCCTAGAATCAATTTTTCACAGACTGTATTTTTAGTCATTTCACCTTTATGAATCGTCTTCACATTTTGTTTATTGTTTTTACTTAGGTTGAGTCACAGCTTTCATGGCTGCTTTTAACAAAAGACTTGTCAGAAAGTGAAATATCAGCTTGTATGCTATGAACACAGTATAAATTAAAAATAGATATGTACAAGTATTATTAATCTTGTTAAATACTGTTGCCAATCATGGTCTCTAAGAAAAGGTTAGTAAGTTCTAAAAATGTTCTAACACATTGAAATTATATTTGATAAAGTAATTCTTAGTTTATTGATCTAATAATGTCAAGTTGTTGGTGAGAAGGTAGAATCAACATCCTGAAGCCTAAAAATCACAGGTAAAAATTATCTGACTAGCCAATATGAAATTAATTTAATAAATATTTTAAATGTTTCTTTGTATTTAAATTAATAACTATGAATCTTCCTTATAGAAGCAATGGAAAGTATTAAATAATATAGGTACACTAGCTTGATGACTACACAGAAGCATTTTCTTCTGTGCATTTGTTCTTGGCATTTTCTTTTTCCTTTATCTGGCTTTGGATTGGATTCTGTGACCTTGTGAGCTGCTTCTTCCCATGTTCTGCCATGTCCTTTGGATGGGAGAGGAAGTCCTCTTATCTGAGTACACAGTGTGTCTGAAGAGGTAACAGTAGGGCATCACATGGTTATCTGTGGGTACCATCTAGTTCCTCCTACATATTAGGTAGCTTCTTATGTGATCTGTACTATTACTTCATCAAAGCTTTATATGATAACATTTACCCTATTTCATCTCTTAGTGATGAAGTTACCTACATTAATAATAATTCATTCTTATAATTATACTTATAACCAGTATAATGTAATGGGAAAGTCATAATCCAGGTCAAAATTTATAATTATTATTATCTTATAAACTGGCTGTTTTAAAATATTTCATTAGTTATTTGAGAATTTCATACATATTCACCCATCCTCCTCCAACTATTCACAAATCCACCTCCTCTTCCCTTCCTTGTATCTTTTTTCTTCCCCATCAAATCCAATTTGTGCTGCCCCAATATTCTTGGATATGTGTCCTTCAACTGGAATATGGTCAACCAATCAAGGGCTACACTATGGCCGGGCGGTGATGGTGCACGCCTTTAATCCCAGCACTTGGGAGGCAGAGGCAGGTGGATTTCTGAGTTCGAGGCCAGCCTGGTCTACAGAGTGAGTTCCAGGACAGCCAGGGTTACACAGAGAAACCCAGTCTTGAAAAACCAAAAAAAGAAAAAAAGAAAAAAAGAGCTACACTATTAGAGAAAACTGACCCTTCATCTCTCAGCAGCTAATGATTGTCAACTTCCACTCTGCTAAGAGTGGAGCTTTGTGCCCAGCTCCTCTTGCCATGAGGGGATTTGGTCTAGTTTGGGCTTGTACAGATCATGTGCATCCTGTCCAACCACTATGAGTTCATAAGTCCAGCTGCATGGCTCCTGGTCAACAGATACTGTCTTTTTATAGTCATCTACAGCCTCAGGTTCTTTTTTTTTTTATTGGATGTTTTATTTACATTTCATATGTTATCCCCTTACCCCATCCCCACCCTACCCCGGAACTCCCTATCCCCTCACCCCTCCTCTCTGCGGATGTACCCCTACCTACCCTCCCACTCTCACCTCCCTACTCTCAAATTCCCACCCACTGAGGCTTCCAGCCTTCATGAGACCGCAAGGATCTCTTCTCCCACTATCTGCCAGACAGGGCCCTCCACCCTTACATATACAGCTGAAGCCATGGATCCCTCCCTAAGTGTTCCCAGGCTGGTGGTTTAGACCCTGGGAGCTGTGGTTGGTTGGTATTGTTGCTCTCCTCTTGGGGCCGCAAACCCCCTCAGCTCCAACAGTCTTCACTCTTGTGATAAATATATATATATTTGGGCTGAACATAATAATAATAATAAAAAAGAAATAATACAGATAAACTCTTTGAGTGTTTGTCATATACATAATCTAACAACTATTGTGTATAACCATTGCTGTTATTTTTATACATTTGATTCCAAAACCATTATGACATATATTTATATCATAAATGAATAGACTGACTAAACATCTTATAAAACTGATATGACATCTAAAGAGATAGTAGAGCATCTCTCTGAAAGCTAACATGAATTACTCTTGGAAGTCAGCAAAATGAGATCTGTGAAAGAGTGGATTAGCACAAAGTTTTAAAAAGATACAAATAGCCGGGCGGTGGTGGCGCACGCCTTTAATCCCAGCACTTGGGAGGCAGAGGCAGGCGGATTTCTGAGTTCGAGGCCAGTCTGGTCTACAGAGTGAGTTCCAGGACAGCCAGGGCTACACAGAGAAACCCTGTCTCGAAAACAAACAAACAAACAAAAAACATACAAATATTTTGTCACTTTTATCATTAACCAAAATTGGAAATGATAGGCATATGCCTGCCTAGTAGATATGAATCAGGTAAGAAGACATGAGAGCAAATTCAGTCAGCAAAATTGTATAGCTTCTATCAAATGACTAATCAATGAGTAGCTATTTATAGGTTTATACATTTAAACTGTTCATGTACAAACATATGCTGTAATAGTGGAAATCAGAGCACAGCCACCTTTATATGGGTTCCAGGGATGGAACTCAAATCTTCAAGTTTAGCAGCAAGTATGTTAACCCACTGGATCATCTCATCAGCCTTGTAAATAAATTTTTACAAGCTGTAGCCTTTTCATTTTAATATCTGTCCTGATAACAATGGGTAGAAGTCCTCTGTTTCAACAGTGTCCATTTTATCTAGTTGCTCTCCTTGGAGCCGTATGGCATAAGTCTCCAAGTCAACCAAGGTCTTACACTGGCAGTCTTTTTTTTTTTTTAATTTTTATTTATTTATTATATGTAAGTACACTGTAGCTGTCGTCAGACACCCCACAAGAGGGCATCAGATATCATTGCAAATGGTTGTTAGCCACCATGTGGTTGCTGGGATTTGAACTCGTGACCTCTGGAAGTGCAGTCAGTGCTCTTAACCACTGAGCCATCTCACCAGCCCGCACAGGCAATCTTTTAAGTTTGCTCCCTCAGCTTTTTTTTCCAGAAATACTGGAATAACATTAGTAATGTTTGTAGCTGTATTAGCTGGCTTTATATTTAAGCTGCATGATGTGTCATCCTCTCTGAAGCATGTCGTGAGCCCATACTGTCTTGTGACTTGGGAGACAGGGATTCTGGAAAAACGAACACAGAAAATATTAAAAATAACAAAAGTGAACCTTTGTTTTAGACTTGTGAATGCTGTAAATGAAAACCACAGTCTATCAAAACTATAAGGTGATCCCACCACTCAGGAGGTTGTGAGGTCATCCTGAGCTTCGCAGATCTGTCTGAATCCTGCCCCACCAATCCCCACTATCACCAAATACAGTCCCCCCCAAAGCAAAAATCATCATCATCTAGCCTTTTCTAAATTGTGACATAGTATAACACAAGTCTTCATTTTTTTACATTTATTTATTTTTTTGTCTTTTGGATATAGACTCTTACAATGTATAGCCCAAGCTTCTTCAACTTTGAGATTCTCCTGCTTCATATTTCAGATTATAGGAATATAATCTACCAAGCCTAGCTCATGGTCTTTAAAACGTACAGTTCAGATGTATTAAGTATCTTCACATTGTTCTACAAAAGAGCTTCAGAATGCTTACATTGTGTGAGTCATCGTACAAATCTCCACTATTCTTCCTCACAGCCCTTAGTGACCATCCTTCCTGGTTCTGAGTTTGACTACTTTAAATTTTCAGACATGTAGAGTCATATGATATTTGGCTTTTGTTTCTGTGTGACTGAGTTATTCCATTAGCATGTTCTCAAAGATTCATCTATGCTGTTTGTGCCCAAATTACCTTTCTTTTAAAGGCCAAATATTTAACTGTACATATATATTACATTTAGTTTGTCCATTCAGCAATGGACATTTGAACCGCTTCTCATTAAATGAACTCTTAATATACTTACTAGCTGCAGGGAAACATCACACCTAACCAAAGGTTAGGTGCAAAGAGCTCCAAGCCACTAATCTGTCACCACATAGACTCTCCTACCCGGCTGCCTTGGCAAACGACTGACAGCTGACCTCTTGAGCTAGGTTACTTGTTCTGTTCCAGCCTTCTGTGGTGCTCATACCCAACTCTGACTGCTACTTGTCATCTTCAGTACTTCTGACCTTATTCAGGGTGCCATTTTCTTTTCTGGGATCACCTTAGCTTTCTGACTGTACTCCTTGTACCTCCTCATTACCATGCAGCCTGTTCTTGATAGCAGCTGTGGTGATGCTGTGGAGACATAAAGCCTTCCAGTGGCTTCCTGTCTACTCAAAGTAACTCAAAAGTCATGACTGTGTCCTAGAAGGCCTCATGTGACCCGTGCTTTCTTCACTGCCTGCATTCATCTCATATACCATATTCTGTTGCTCTCTGTTTATGCTGCTGATAACCTGGTTTACTTCTTCACTGAACAGGACAGCTTGAACCTTTGTTCTGAGTGTTTCCTCTATCTGCAGTGTCCTTTTCTTTTTTCTTTAGGACCTTGGGTGTAACTGCTACCTACCTGTGTCCTAACCTCCTATAATAACTATACTGTTCATTCCACTTTAGCACATTACAAGTTCCCAAGTGTACCAAGCTGATTCCCATTTGGTACAGCCTTTCTTCATCCATTCCTCTGCTACAAGCAGTCATTTTCAAGATCGTCACATTTACTTTCTTTCTATACAGGCCTTTATTTTTTTTTTAAGATTTTATTTTTATTATTTTAGTTATGTTTCTTATTCTACATACCTTGGCCAGTTAGTCATCCTCTGTTAGTCTACTACAGATAGAAGCTTCTCAGATGAAAGTTGAGAATTACATTGACCTGTGAGTATAATCATAAGTCATTAGTAATTGGGTTAATACTGTGTCCGTTTGGCAGAATAATAGTAGTAGCTTCTATGACCTATGGTCTGTCTAGCCACACATTCTTGGTCCAATAATAGTGTCAACTGTAGGTTTTATTTTGGGGAGCAGCCTTAGAGTCAGTCAGAAAGTGGTTGGTTACTCCCATGATGTCCAGTCCACTGTTGTACCAGTGGATGTTTCCTGCTAGGCCCATCATTATTGTTTGTAACTGGCAGGATTCATCTCTGGGTATGATTGATGATTTGTTTTTCGGTCTCTTCTGGTAGCATGCATTGTATTCTCTAGCACTATGAAAACTAAGGGGATGAAGCTTCCACCAGCTTGATTTCCCTGTATTCTATGACTCAAATATGGCTTCACTCATCAAGTTCTGAAGGGTTAACCATCTTCTCCATGAGTAGATTTAAGAAACCGCTCTTTGCTTATCCATAAGAAAGCAATTCCTTATGTGATAAAATTTTGTCAAAATAGACATGGTCTCTGACTCCACTTGCAATCTTTGTTCTCTGCCACTTCCGCCGTATCTGGCTATTCCTTCCTTAAGTTTCAAACTTCAAACATGAGGTCAGTATCCAACTACTTCCAGCTCCTATTAGTGATGATGCACTGATTCCCCGTGGGCCATAAATGTTCTCAAAGTTGAGTTCATGGAGAAGATGATTTGAACATTGTTGAAATGATTACTATTTCAGAATAACCTACATCGTTGGTAGAGCAGCAGTGTTATAGTAACGCTTTCACAGTGGCCAAGCTCTAGAATCTGCTTACATGTCTGTTAGCAAATGAGGATAAGGGATTATATAATATACAATGGACTTTAAGTAGCCATATTAAAGAACTGAATTATGTTATTTCTAGGAAAATGGATGTAAGCAGACGTCATCATGTCAAGCAGAATGAGTCAGATTAAGACAGATAGTTTAGGTAGTACTTCGACCTTTTTTTTTTTTTTTTGATTTTTCGAGACAAGGTTTCTCTGTGCAGCCCTGGCTGTCCTGGAACTCACTCTGTAGACCAGGCTGATCTCGAACTCAGAAATCCGCCTGCCTCTGCCTCCCAAGTGCTGGGATTAAAGGCGTGCGCCACCACTGCCCGCCCGACCATTTTTTTAAGACATGAAAGTAGAAAGTGGATTACTAGGGAAGAGATAAAGGGCCAGAGCAGGGTAAAGGAAGAACTTTGGTCATATGAATGAATACAAGAATGAATACAAGAGACATACGCATTAACAAAACACATGGTTTTGTACAATTAATAAACTGCTGAAAGGGATGAAAAGGAAAGCAATGGCAGTGTTTGAGAGGATTCGCTAATTTGAAAAATTCTACGAATTAAGTGGCTACAAAGTGAGATCTTGTTTCCCAAGACAAAACAAAGGAAATGTTGTCAAACAGCATCTTATGCTCCATAGACATTTTTGTGTGAAGAATCAACCTTCACGGATTTCATACTTAAAAGTTGCCATCACCATCCACCCAGCTTTAAGTATGCACTCTGCTAAATGGCAAGATCTTCCACCAGTGAAGAGACTGTAAAGGCTCAGATGATCATGAGCATTCGCTATCAATAGAGTATTTTGTAATCGAGGTACGTATATTGTTTAGGGAACAATGTAATGTGACTGCACACTTCATAGAAACTACAATGTATTATAAATACAAGTTGCATGTGCACTAGGGAACCAGAAACTACAAATTATATGACTGACTTATCATTGTGGTCTGGAACCAACCTCATGATATTTCTGTTCTCAACTATGAGTGTTATTAGGTAAAGAAATTCTCAACAGAACAATAGAAAATAATTATTTTATGGACAATAGTAAAGTAGTAAGGATTCTCATCTATAAAATATCTATAAATAAGCCCCACCCACAAACATTTTTCTCTCTGCTTCCAAAGGTGTGTGACAGATTGAATCCTTGTCTGTTTTTAGATTTCTAAATTTTTTCATTTTTCATATAACATATTTTGATTCTATTTTTTCCTCTCCCCTGTCCTCCCACATCTTCCCTACCTCCCTACCCATCATTTCTACCTCCTTCCTCCAATCCCTTCCTCTCTCAAAAACAAAAAAGAGAAGCCACAAAAGACAAAAAGTGCAAAACCAAAAGAACACAAAACAAAACAAAACACGAGGTCTGATTTGTGCTGAGCATGAGGCCTGCCCAGTAGTTTGGTTGATCTGCCCAGTGTCACTCCATTGGAGAAAACTCGGTTTCCCTTCTCCCAGCATGTGTCCATTTCAGATAGCTTTTTGATTAGGGGTGGGACTTGGTGCGCACCTCCCATTTGCAGTACTGAAATTTTGTCTGGCTGAATTTGTGGAGGCCTTGTGCATGCTTTTATTCAGATGAGAAGATGCATTTTTTAAAAGCTAAAGATTTACTTGCTAATGTGTTGGCCCTAAAGTCATTGAATAGATAAGTTTGGAATTTCTCTTTCCCAAAATCAAATCAAGGAAGAAACTCTCTGAAAATACAACTAAAATATTAATCATTTAAAACTTTAATTGTGGAAATAAGGTATCTACATTATGTCCCTTTTGATGACATTGTATACTAACAGGGATATTGTAATGTATATAAGAAACCAGAATTTTTTTTTTTTTTGGTTTTTTTTCGAGACAGGGTTTCTCTGTGTAGTCCTGGCTGTCCTGGAACTCACTCTGTAGACCAGACTGGCCTCAAACTCAGAAATCCTCCTGTCTCTGCCTCCCAAGTGCTGGGATTAAAGGTGTGCGACACCACCGCCCAGCGAAACCAGACTTTCTTAAGTACTCCTTTTTATTCCTTCTGTCTTGGAGCTCCTTTTGATTATTGCTTACTGAAGTAGTGGAGGTCAAACCCTCTCTAACACTAGCTGTGTCCTACCCCTGGGATCTTTCCTTTAAAGTGTTACATTTAATTACATATGACATATATATAAAGCATGGTGAATATTATTTTCATTTTCTGTAAAATATTGGTAACATTTAGAATATTTACCACTTAACAAAAAAAAACACTGCTACTTTTTTATAGCTTTTTGCTGACAGAATAATTGGAGACAATATATAAAACTTCAATTAGAAATTAATAAAATTCATTGTTCACAGACCCATGATTTAAATTTATTTTCATTCCTTCAGATACTTCAAGGAAGCCAGATGCAATTCAAAGCATCTCAAGAGACTTAATTTGTGAGGAGAGTAGAGCTTAAGGCCGTCTCCATATTCAGCCCTTAATGCTTTTCAAGACCTTAAAATAAGCAAGTGGTTGATGTTAAGTGGTGGTTGTCGATCCCTCATGCATTAGGCATTTGGCCTGTTGTGGCCACTTTCAGATTATTGATGAAACAAGTTTTTATCAAAGCTGCTTAGTCACTAGATCTTCAGCTCACCTTACAGGATTCTGGTAGTAATAGATGCTGTGCTCATGTCATGCCTTTGAATTCCTGCAGAAAATGTAACTCGGGTCACAAGTCCCGAAAGGTTACACTTCTGCTTCACAAACTACTGTTGCCTGATCAGATCTGCATGGTGAATTTCTATTTATTTTTTATTGTGGTAACACATGTAGGACATAAATTTCCTGTGTTAGTCAGTTTTTAAATGTGTATTTCTTGGCAGTTATTATCGACAGTGCTTCCATGCCCTTACTCCTAAATTTCCTGAACTTCACACCGTCCAAACAGTATCTCTGTATATCTAGCAATAATACCCATCCTTCACTCACCCAATCCTGTTAGGCATCATCCTTGTAACTTTTCTTGTGACAAATATTCTGTGTAAATATAATTATATAATAGGTGTTCTTTGTCTGCTTTTTTTCATCAGCATACTGTTTTCGATTTTCAGCTGTATTTTTATAGAGCATGGGTCAGAATTCTATTCTTTTTATGGGAATAATACTGCAGCCTACATGGATAACATGTTTCAATCACTCCTCCATCTCCCGGAGGACAGCTTGGACTGTTTTTGCCTTTTACTCTTATGAATAATGCCACTGGAAACTTGGTTATATATATATATATATCTGAGTCCCCACTTTCAGGGGTTTTGGGGGATAGATGTGGAATTGTTGGGTCATATAGTAATTTGGTGTTTAATGTTGTATAGAAGACTGTGATCATTGTTTTTACAATAGTTTATTCTGGGTTTTTTTTTTTTTACTCTTTTGTTAATGTTCTTTTTAAAAAAGTTTTTGCTTATTACCTTGTTTGACTTTCGTTGCTTGAGTTTTAAATAAATGTTTGTTTTTGTCATTCATTTTTTTTTCTATCCTTTCAATTGTTTGTTTTTCAGACCCGAATCAGAACTCCATCACAGGGGAGCACAGCCAGCTGTTAGGTATCGTATTGCTCTGGGACGTGTCTCTGTAAAGTCACCTCCCTCTTTGTCCCTGCACAGACTACCTACTCCCCTCTGTTGCTATTGTGATTCTTTCACTTTGCTCTTCATCCCACAAGCTTTTCAGTGTTTATTTACAACTTGGTAAGAAGCTACTTTTGTAATTAGTTATCAAAATCAGTTTAATTACATTTTAAAGTTAATTTTACATAATCTGTAGCTAAAAAAAAATCTTAGAACTTCTTTTTCCAGGATAGTATTAAAAAGAAGACATTATCCTCCACACATGTGCTATGGCAGGTTTGCACACAGACACATCATATATACACAAAACTTATTTCAAACTTAAAGTGGATCAAAAGATAGCCAATTAAGTAAAGGCACTTGCCCAGAAAACCTGGTCACCTGAGTTTGGTCCCCAGGGCCCTAGCACATGGTAAGGGAAAGGAGAGAGCCAACTTCACAAAGCCTTCTCTAACCTCCACACTTACACTGTGGCACACACACATACACATCCTGTTAGGAACATGTACAGTAATTAAGATTGTAACATAATGTAATATCTTAGACTTTATAGATATTCTTCTTTTTTATTATGTTGGTGTTGTATCACATTCTAATTACTGGAAGCCACTCAGTTTCTGTGAGATGCTTCCCAGGTAAAGCATATCCCTGACAGCCTGAGTTCGAGTCCTGACACCCACATAGAAGGAGATAACCAACTCTATCAGGCTGCTTTGACTTTCACAGCACACTGCAACATGTGTGCATGCACTCATCATTACCCCATATACAAACAAATAAGATATAATAATAATGTAATTACTGAAAGCCTTCATAGACAACATGGCCTTTAATAACCCATAAAATCGATAGTTCAGTTTCTTACTTATGAAACAAGTTAAAGAAGTTACAGGATTGATTTCCTCTAGGTATTATTTATTGTAGGGAAATTGTTATTTAACATGAATTTCATAAGCTTTCAGATCTTGTAGATTTTAAAACATACACTTGCAACTTGTACTCCTTTCTATAATCAGTGCAGTGGGGAATCCAAGCAGCACAAAAGATCAACATTAAGAAAGTTAATCCTTCAGAGTGTCTCTTCTCTCTAAGTACTTAATTTTGATTATTTATTAGGAATTCTAGAAAATTTTATTTATAAATGTTCATGTTCTGTATTACTTTTTCCCTTTATGTCAGTGGCATTATATCATTGGAGTGGCCTTTCGTCGTGTCATGTTTTGTTGCAGTATTTCCTACATGTAGTATACTGTAGTATCAGTGCATAGGGATCACTTCATCCTTGATGTAGAATGCAGAGGGACTTGGTTGTCACTGCAGTTTTACTCAGCCACTTTCCCTCTTCATGAGCATTTAGGTTATTTCTAGAACACTGATAAAAAAAAATTATGTTGAAGGGCATGTAGATGGATCAGCTGCTCTTTCTGAGGACCTGGGTTCAATTCCAGGCACCCACGTGGCAGCTTACAACCATTTATAACTGCACTTCCAGGGAATCCAGTGTCGTCTTCTGGGCCTGTGTAAGCACTGTGGCACATGAAAAAACATGTGGCACATGAACAAACATGCAAGCAAAATACCCACACCCATACAATGTTTTAAAAAAGAAATTACGTTGCAATTGCATGTGTGCAATCAAAGTTGTCAGTACATTGTATGCAAATTTTTCTCAGAGGGTTTATACATTTTCAGCAAGATAAGTCACCATAAACTCCCACTACTCTGGGTATGGAGGAGTGCTTGCCACTCTGTTATCAAACACTGATGTTATTTTATTTTTACTTACTTATTTAGTATAGGGAATGACATGCATCTCATAGCATGTGTGTCGAGGTGAGAGGACAACTCTCAGGATTGGTTCTCTACTTCTACCATGTATGTTGTGGACATTGAACTCAAATTGTCAGGCTTGGCAGCAACTGCCCTTACTTGGTGAGCCAGCTCTCCAGCCCAAGCTGATATTATTAATCTATATTTTTTTATATTTACTAACAAGTGAAATGTAATTTCTAGTTCGTATTATACTTTTTTAGTTAAGGATGAGAATAAGAAATTTATTGTATGTTTTAATGTTGTATGGTGGTATCTATATCTGGGTTTGTACACTGCTGACCTTTTAGCTATTAGAGTATACAATAGCAGCTGTGGAAAAAATGTGCTATCAGAAAGTCCACAGTAGGGAAAGAACTTGATATGATTGTTTGCTTACAGGAAAAGCTCCAGAGAATTGAAGAAACTGGGCGTGCATGCATGCTCTGTCTCTATCTATCTGACTGTCTGTCTCATGGTAGCACATTCCTGTAGTCCCAACATGTGGGAAACACAGGCAAGAAGGTCAAGATTACAAGGCCAGCCTGGGCTACATTAGACTTTGTCTCAATCTTTTTTTCTCCCCTAAATTGTGAAATTGGCAAGATAAGCTCGAAAGTCCGAGGCTACTTTGTTATCTGACCAGGAATATTTGTGATGTGGAGGGAGAGGAAAGGTAAGAATCTATACAGGTCATGAATTACCAAACAGCACTGAAATAGACAAAGACTTTATTTTGTAATTTTCTTTTTACAATTGCCCCACCTTTCAGGACTGGGGATATAATTCAGTGACACAATACTAACTTAGCAAACACCACACCCTAAACTCAACCCCAGTACCTCAATAAACAAATCTCAACATCTTCAAAGCCAAACCCCCAGCACCACAAATGACCCAGCACCCCAGGTCTTTCTAAGAAGCTCCTGTGTGTTGATTCACCTGCAGGGAACACTGGTTCAACTGTCTTGCTTGCTGAATTCACTTTATAATAACATCTTTCAGATTTTCCCTGCCAAATGGGATTTAAAACAGCATCTTCCGACCTGCTAAGTGCTGTTCCTGCCAACAGGCTGCAGTTATTTTAATGTATTTACTGTTCCCACTGACTCACCAGCTCTCTTGCAAAACTCAGGGTCAGGCTGAGGTAATGTATGGGAGGTGAAACTGCTTCTGTGATAATGTATCCAAGTGTGTACTTAACAATTTGAGAACTTTTCCCTATGTGTATGTATATAATTTTCGATTTAAAAAATTTTAGAAAGCATGCAGGCAAACATTAGTGAAGTTGTGGCAGATTTTCTTAAACATGAGAGGATACATTCTTGAACAATCTTCTTTCATAGCATAAAAAAACAAACTTTAATTAATTTGAGTCTTTCATAGCCTTGATACCAAAACTTAACAGTGGCAAGATAAGAAAAGCATTGTCCAGCCTAAACAAAGTATTTGTAATCTGAAGCACACAGTATTTTTATTTTAATTTAAATATAAAATTGTTATTACTTTTTTGAGATTGTCATGCAGTGTATTTTGATTATGTTCACTTTGCTCCTCTCCTGGACGCCTCCCAGATCCATCCTCTTTCCCCTCTTGCTCCAGTGCTCCTGTCTGGTGTTTTTTGTTTTGGGGAGTTGTTTTTGGTTTTGCTTTTGCTTTGTTTATTTTACAGCCCACTGAGTTTAGTATATGATGCCCATATACTCATGAATATTGAGCCATCCAGTGGAGTGTGGTCAACCTACCAGAGGCCACAAACTTAGAGAAAAGGGGATTCTCCTTTCCCCAGAAGCATTACCTGTCAGTAGCTGTCCAGCAAGGGATTGGGACTTTACCTCCCCCTTCCATGCTGGAATGTTAGCCAGATTGGTCTTGTGTAGGTCTTCTTACATGTAGCAGTTTTTAAGATTATCTCCACAGGCTGTGGTTTGGCTCAATGTTAGAGTGTTTATCTACCATGCACAAAGCCCTGGGTCCAATCTCCAGTGCCTCAGAAATAAACAAATAGCATTATCAATCAGCTTGCTAAAATACATGACAGGCTTTTTTTTAATATTTATTTATTTATTTTATTGATGAGTACACTGTAGCTGTCTTCAGACACACCAGAAGAGGGCATCCAATCTCATTACGGATGGTTGTGAGCCACCATGTGGTTGCTGGGATTTGAACTCAGGACCTCTGTAAGAGCAGTCAGTGCTCTTAACCGCTGAGCCATCTCTCCAGCCCCATGACAGGCTTTTTATCAAAAATGAATTTATGTCCCTGTCATGGTAGTTCATCCCTGTCATCCTAGTACTTAGGAAGATGAGGCATGAGGAACATGAACTTTAGGCTAGCCTGAGCTACACAGACCCTATCTCAAAAAATATATGTATAAAAATTATATGCTTCTTATATTTGTATTTAAGAAGTATATAATCATTTTAATATAAGTAGATGGAACATTTAATAGGAAATTAAAAACTAATTGTCCATAACTGGAGTGCTCTTATGCCCCCATTCATTGATTGCTCCGTGACGGAGAACAATAGATTATCTGTTTTATATTTAACTGTACCACTTGACAGCCAAGAAGTAGATTTAAAAGAATGTCTCTCATTTGAGATATGTGACCTATGAAGATAAGCACAATGAAAATATCACTTTCTCCTCATAAGAGAATGGATCCAGGCGTTAATCATCAGTGCTTGTTTATATGTCAAAAAGAAAGATAACCAGACAAAGGATCACAGTGCAATTATGCAGCAATTTTTCTCTCCCCTAAAAATAACAAATGTGATGTGCTTAAGCCAATTCAGCTGTCAGCCAATTCATAGGAACCACAGTAAACAGAAGACAGAATCTCATTGATGGCATCATCAAAATCCAGTCTCTCAGAAACCCTAGGACACATGACACGATTTCTTGGAGAGGAAGAAAGCAGGCCATAGCTGGAAGAAATAGAGCAGTCAGTCATAATATGTTCTACCTGACTGCAGACTAAAACATCATAGACCAAAAGCATCCCTTGCAGGACTTCAGTATATATAGCTCAGTGTTGCCTTGCTTACCCAGAATGCATGAGTGCCAAGGTTCTGTCCTCATCACTGAAGAAATAAGCAAACAAGCCAGGCTGTGAGCCCTTGTTCACATCTCTTTCAGAAAAAGGTACAGGAGAAAAAAACAATTTTTAGCTTTTTCTTTCTCACTAGTTAAAACCTATATCCACTATATTTCTCAGAGTATTTAACTTCTACTTCCAACATACTTCTTATATTTTTTTCCAACTTTTCATTCACTTAAAAACAGTAAAATTTTAACAGCATTTGAGACAATGTTTCCTGTTCTAGTAGATGTGGTTCAAACAGATATATGTCAGAGAAAATTAAGTATTCTTAGTGTCCCATCTCTGTCTAGATCAGGACAGCAAAGACCATCTGACAAGGCCAGGAGGCTAAAGAACTAGTTTTGCAATTTATCTTGGTTCCAAATACAGTGTTACTGGTAATTGACAAGAACAACATTGTAGAAATTGAACCAAACAATAAAGATCTTTAAACAAGATATTAGGTATGTACTTTTTCTGATTACAGAGAAAAGAGAATGTAGCTTAATGAAGGTGTGCTTAAAGTTCTGGGTTCAGTCTTAGCACACATGAAAAAGAACAACAAAAGCAAGTTATAGGACATAATGTGTCACAAAAAGCAGAACAAAATGTTCAGAAGAAGCAGGTTCTGTCAGGTTTTTTTTCCCATTGTACCATGATACATAGCAGCTTCCTTATGGTATCCATGCTGTTTGAGTTGGAAGAATGAGGGGGAAGAAACATGGCAGCTATGGTGGGATGTTGAAGTCAGGTCATTGCCACGGTCAGTGGGTATCTTACAAAATGATCTTCCTATGGTTCAGTATGATCCTTTCTTTTTAAAGATTTGTGTGAGTGTGTGTTGTGGGGGGTGGCAGGGGTGCCTGTATGAATTTTTATGTACCTCACATGTGTGCTTGGTGCCATAGAGGTCAGGAGAGCCTCCAGTCCCCTGGAACTGGAGTTAGAACTGTGAGGTATTTGATGAGATTACTAAGAACCAAACTCAGATCCTCCCCAAGAGCAGTAGGTGCTGTTAACTGCCCAGGCATCTCTACAGCCTCAGAATTCTTGTATAACTTTCAAGGGTCCTGGAATATATGCTTCGTTTTGAGTTCATGACAAAAAAAAAAAAGATTTTCACTTGGAATATCTAGAAATTCCATTGTGTCTGGCATTCCTGTATAATCCAGACTACAGAAAACTGTACTGTGCCTGGTTCCCAGCCACCATGTTCTAGCTGAGAAATGACCCATGCTTTTCAGTAAAATTACTTCTAGTTTCATGTTTTTATATATAACCAAAAGAAGAATTGTGGTCCTGTCTCTGGAAAGCCTCTACCTTTCATGATTGTCCTGGGCCAGGATTGATCAGGATAACTAGGTCTTGTAAGCATCATTGTCTTTCTGTGATGCAAAGTCTCCAGGGAAATTACTTTCTTTTCCAAAATAAGTAGTCAAACAAATAGAACCTGGCACAGAAACAGATTGTCTGACAGATAAGTTGACTCAGCAGATAAGACTGAGATATCCAAACAGAGCAGCAGTAGCAGAGTTGGACACAATGGTCCTAATGCTAGATTTAAAAAACATAATAAAATTTACCCCTTGATAGTTATCTAGAATATTTCACGTACCATGGTGGTGTTGTTTGTTTGTGTTTGATTGTTTTTATCATTAAAAGATTATCATTGGGTGGCAAGAGCACCTTGGATAAAGGTGCTTGCTGCCAGCTCTGATAACCAGAGTTCAACACAGTGCCTCCCATGGTAGACGGAGAGACCCACCACCCACAAGGTGTCCTTTGAGCTCCATATCCATGGCAAGTGGCACATGTGCCCAAATGTACACCAACACTAACTAAATTATTGTACTTTTAAAAATCACTTTATTGGGCCAGAATTGTAGTACCTACCTTTAATCTCAGCACTCAGGAAACAGAGGCAGGTGGATGGATCAGCAAATTTGAGGCCAACTTGGTCTACATTGTGAGTTATAGGACAGAGGGCTACATAGTGAAACCCTATCTCAAATAAAGTTATTGTAATAAAGTCACAGATATAAAATTATCATGCAGCTATATTGGTGTTCCTATGTAGACATTTGTCCAGTTTCACATCCACATGATATATATACATCTCAGGGTCCTTCCATGCAGTTAGAATAGTTTTTCTGATTCCAAGCTTCACTTAATGTTTCATGCTTTTACTATCAATTACATTTTCATGTACCTATCACCACAAATGTGTGTGTGTGTGTGTGTGTGTGTGTGTGTGTGTGTGTGTGCGTGCACACTTGTATAGTTATATTGGCTTTGTCCTCCATCTTGTTCTTGTCTGTCCACAATGGCATCTGCTGTAGTTTTTATTTGATTGACCATCTCATTTACTTCAAGTATTTCTTTTCATTTTGGTTTGTTAACTTTTCAGTCTCTTTGCCAGATTTTTCCTTTATCTTTTGAATGTTTACCCCCAATTTACTGTTGTGTTCACTTTTGAGACTGTTTTGTTGAAGTCTAGGATAAATTTCCTTAATGTGTCCATCTGTTAGAATCTTCTATGTGATCATTGTTAAAAGTCTTTTAAAAAGTAAGACTCAGTTCTTTGCCTCAACTGTCTATATGGTTTTAGGTTCCTTCATTAGGGAGTTGATTTGTTGGGATGGACCAGAGAACCTGGCTGTGTCATAGTCTTTGTGTTTCTTTGATGTGTTATGTACTCTTAGAGTATGTTTGACTTTCAGTTTTGACTTCTCCATCTTTGGGGTATACTCTGTGGTGTTTCTGTGGTTCTTCCCAAAGGATTTTCTGCATGAAATTCAGCTGTGTGGACTGGAGAAGTTTAGTGTTGTCAAGTGTAGTCACCAAGATAATCCCATCATTAGCTATGTGGCAGCAGGACTAAGGCACATGAAGAACCAATGCAGACAGGTGGGCTCAGAACCTCCATCATTGCCTGAGTTCTGTGACTCCATCGGGGCCAGGATATCAAATAGCAGAGCCACTCAAGTCTGGGTACTATCTGTATGTGGGCTGTGACTAAAGCTGTAGGTCTAAGTAACCCCTGAGAGACCACAATAGTCTAGACTTCAGGTCCTGCAGTGACCACTGGAACCTCAGAATTCAAAACCCACACCCACACTAATCTTAAAGACCTCTTAAGCCAAATCCCAGTTTCTCAGGGGACCTTGGCCACTGAAGCTCAGAACACTCACTGACCTCTGAGACCACTGGAGTTAGAAACTGGTCTTGCAGACTCTCAGATCCCATTGGAGCCAGTGACCTAGTCCGCCGGTGCTTCCTGGTTCTGCAGAAGCCCAAGAGTAATAATAAATGCAACCTTTACCGGTTAAGCATATATTTAAATTTCCCTGTTTTTAATTTTTTATATTATTTTATGTGTATGGATGTTTTGCGTACATATGTACCTACGCACAGCATGTGTATATGGTGTCCATGGGCTAAAAAAGGGTGTTGGATCCCTGTCACTATAGGTACAGGTGATTGTGAGCTGCTGTGTGTGTGCTGGGAATTGAACCCAAGTCCTCTGGAAGAGCAGTTGTGTCATCTCTAGCCCAACATTTCTCTGTTTTAGAAATACCTTTTCACATTTATTTGAGCCAGGGTTCTAACAAAGATCATATCTTAGATTTCAGTCATATCAAAGGCTTTAATCTGTAAAAGTTTATTCTTTTAGCTTGTGATTTGCTGAAGAAATTAGATTATCATTATGTTCTGACTGTGGAGATTATATCTTTGAGTATGCTTACCATATATTTTTGTATTTTCCTTTGTATTTCCTGTATTCCCGGTGAGGCTTAATAGATTGAATTTCCATTCTTTTGTGAAGAATACATAGGATGAACAGTGTCTTGCCCTCAGTGATGTTAGTGTTGGTCAACAGGCTCGTGATCACCTTCATTTACCCACTGGCAGGTTTTCTTCAGCTCTTTATCAGTGGCTCTCATAGCCATTGAGATGATTGCCTAGATCTGTTATTTTTACAAAGGTTTGCAAACTGGTGGGGGTTTTCTTTTTTTCTTTTTTTTTATTTTGAAATTATTTTAATTTAGAAATAAAAAAAAACTCATAGGAAGATGGAAAGAAACAAAAAACACAAAGCATCCAGGCAACGTTTTACTTCATGAGCTTGTCACCCCCTGATTGGTTCACTCGTCCCATGATGAGAAAGGACTCAGCCACCCACAATAATGTTGTTAATAGGGATATGGATCAGTTTCACAAAGAAGCCAGTGAAGCCCATGATAGCAAATCCTATCGCTGTGGCCATGGCGAGCTTCTGGAATTCTTTTCTGTCGGGCTTGGTGCATCTTTTAACCAGCCGAATCGAGTCCTTTACAAACTGCCGACTTGGCTCAACAAACTGCATTACCTGATCCATGTTTGTGGGATGGCGGTTTGAGAGGGTAGAGACACGTAGCTTAGGAGAAAAATTGAGCCCCCTGGTGGGAGTTTTCTGTGTACTGTTTTGTGTCATAAATTAGCTACAGTGTGTTTCAAAAGAAACAAGAAAACTAGTCTTCAGCTATATAATTATCCTCAAATGTAATTAGCACAAAACAGCATAGTTATTTGATTCTTCTATTATTTTTCAGTTGTATATATTGTTTCCTTAAAACTTGACAAAATTGGCTTAAATCTTATTTTGAACATCTCATGTGTCAGTCATGTGCTCCTTTTCTGTACTCCTCTCAACCATCAGGAGCGTCTTCATGTCAGGCTCCCGTCCTTTCAGATGACCAGCTCATTTCCATAGTTTGCTGTCCTTTTGCCAGGCTCCTCTTAATAGATTTAAAGTAATATACAGTGCTTTTACTTTTCTTTAATTTTTATATTTAAAAAGTATATTTTTTCAGTAATAGAAATCTAAGTTTTAAATAACATTTATACGTTTTTCTCTTCTCTCCTCTCAGACTGTGCAATTATATAACTTATGTACAATTTAGAAAGGTAAAGATTAGGAAGTATTCATATATAGCACAAGCTTTGCTGTCTCAGGATCTTGGATTCTTCTTTGTTTGCTTACAGTTAGTTCATTAGATTCCAGTTAGGTACTTTCAACATAAAAATAATATGGAAGGGTTCATACAAAAATATACTAGATGTTGACCATGAAGAGACACACCTATAATCTAGTACTTTAGGGGCTGAGAAAGGATAGTCACGAGTTTGAGACTAGTCTGGTGAGACTCTTTCAAAAACTACTACTGACTTGGAGCTGCTTGGTATACAGAGAACAAAAGACTACCGAGTGCTTAGCCTCAAACTGAATTTTCATATGTTATCTCAAGGCTGGGGGTTTTGGTGGAGGGGGTGGTGGGGCAGGAAGATTATAAGAGCCAAAGGTCATGGATTATTTAAAGGAAACTTTTCCAGACAGAAGTACATATGAACTCAGTGACTGTTGGAGTGTACACAAGACGTACACAAGCTCCAGCCAGTCAGAATCCAGTACAGTGGGAATGAAGTGGATATGTAATCCCAGCACCAGCTGAGGAGCTATTATCATTTAATGATTGCTGTGAAGAAGAGATTCAGGTCATCATTTAATGATGATGACCTTAATAGTATGACTACACACCAGAGCATACCTTAATCCCCAAAGTGAGATTTGCTGAGCAACACAAACTGGATCTCATGGGAAAGAAGCTTTAAAAAAAACCAGAAGCAGTCTCAAAGCTGGGTTTGAAGCAATGGGAGGGTTGAATATATTCAACATACATCCTAAAAAATGATCAAAGAATTTTTTTAAAACTATCATCAAAGATTAAGTCACCTATTATAATTGATAAAGCATTAGGAAGGAGGTCAGCAACATTACTCAACAGGTACTTGGCATGCACCCCCGACAACCTGCGCTCCATACCTTACAAAAGTAGGAGAGAATCAACTTTACCAAGTTGTCCTCTGACTTCCACATGTACACTGTTCTACACACACACACACGCACGCACGCACGCACGCACGCACGCACGCACGCACGCACCACATGCACATACATACACATACATCTAAAACATAGCCTTGGAAATAGCTTTTTCCCCCATTATCAGCATCAACAATTTGTAAAGTAGCCCATGCCTAGAGCAGTACAACACACCAAGAAAGAAATACTATGTGTTTTTGTTTATTTGTGGGTAAGTTCAAGGGTAGGGCCTCCAGAGGTCTCTGTATTAGGAAAAGAACTTTGTATTGATTTCTTTGGTTTCCTGATTTGTTTTGCCAGAATACTACATTCTCTAAGCAGCGCTAACTGAGGTCTACCACTCAAGCTGAACTTGATTCTGAAGTGGTTTCTGCTAACACAGAGGCAACATAGTTATTGGTGCTGGTGTCTTAGTACCCATGAAAAACCAATGTTTTCCTTTCTTTTCAGATGATGGACATAAAAAAGCTCGAAATGCTTATCTCAATAATTCCAACTATGAAGAAGGAGATGAATATTTTGATAAAAATTTGGCACTCTTTGAGGTAATATTTTAATTATCTATATATGTATGTGTCTGTGTAGACGAGGACATCATATTTCCCTGGAGACAGAGTTAGTAGAGTTGTGAGCCTCCCAGTGTGGGTGCTAGTAACTGAACTCAGAACTCTGAGAGAATAACAAGGGCTCTTATCCACTGACTGGGTTGTCTTTCCAACCTGTACAGTAGAATTGATTAGCTACTAGGAAATATGAAACCGTCACATTTTCAGAAGAATGTTTGGAAACATCATTTATGTTAAGCAAAATAAGCTAAACTAAGACAGATACTGAATAGTGAATGTTTTCTCCCATATGTGTATATAAGTATGTGTGTGTCAGAGAGAAAGAAGGAGAAAGGGAGAGAGGGAAAGTGCACACAGACTGTGAGAAGGAAAGGAGATGTAAGGAGATTAAGTGAGCAGAGAGGTAGAGACAGGATAATAGAACGCATGTAACATGAAAGGAGAAGGGGGAACTAATTTGGGAAGGAAGGGAACCTAGTCTCTAAGAGGTTCAGAAGGAATGGGAGAAGGCAGAGGAGGAGGGGAACAAATGAGAACACAAACATAATTATATACACATTTGTATGAAAAACCTTAATGCATCGCGGAACTCTAGCCTACCTTGACTTGTTACCCTAATTAAGCATGGTCTTTTCTACCATCTCGGTGCTGGGGGGTGGACCCTGGACCATGAGCATGCAGGCAGCTACTCTCACTGAGCTGTACCTTCAGTTCTGTACAGTCTTTCAAATGTGAGGAAAAAATTGTCTCACTGAAGAATTCTCTTAAAATATTTATCTGTGAAAAATTTTATCATTTATTTTTCTGTATCCTGGTTGAGAGCCTATTTTGTTGCTGAATTTCAGTATCCTTCGTAAATTATTTCTGGCTTTGTAGGAAGAAATGGACACCAGACCGAAGGTGTCTTCTCTCCTCAACCGCATGGCGAACTATACAAATCTGACACAAGGAGCAAAGGAACATGAAGAGGCAGAGAACATCACTGAAGGGAAAAAGAAGCCTACCAAGGTGATATCTCAAAACAGCTGGGATAAGTAAAGATGATGGAGACATATCCAGGGCATCCATCCATGTTAAGAAACAGTGTAGTACATACTTTACGTGCCCAGGGCAATGCTGAGCATGGGCATCATGGCCCAGACAGATGTACAGTATCCTAGCTCCATGTGGGAAGCCAGTCCCTATGCTCTTTAAACTGTTAAAGTATATAACATTTTTAGTGTTAGTTAAGGCTTGACAAAAAACCAAGCAGGGTTCAAAACAATGAGACTATCGAGAGCCTGCTCGAAGGAGTTGCTACTCTGGTAGGCTGGTCAGAGGAGGCCCTCTGTCATGGTAGATTTGAGCAGAAACCATCCAAGTGGTTAGCCATGTGACTGACAGCATTGCAGGAAAAGATATTAGCACATCAGTGGAGTGGAGTATATCTACGTGGCTGCTCAAGTTGTCTGCCTGGTACAAGGATTTTGGGGTTCTTTTGTTTGTTTTGGTTTGTCTTTTGAGACTATGCCTCAAATATAAGACAGACTTAGAATCCTCCTGCCTCAGCCTCCAGTGCTAGAATCATAGGCATGTACCATGATAATGATACCCAGCAATTGTTAAGGCTTTTTAAAAATACTACTATTTTTCTTACAATAAAATTATGCCAATTCTTACCTAGAAAGGAAAAAGAAGGGAATTCTCAGGGAGATTTCTCTTCCCTGGATGTCGATTGTTATTCATCTTATTTATAGTTGGACCTGGCTTTGTGGGGGTATCTATTTATTTCATTAATCTTTTTGGCAGCCATTTAGCTGTGTCTTCTGTGGTATCAAACAGGCATATCAATCCTTGACCCCATAAGAGAACTGGGTCCAGGCCATTCCCTTTAAGGGTAAGAGGGTCCTTCCACATAGCTGTGGCATAGTTTTTATTGGTCTCAGTGATACAACAGGCAGTCAGCAGCAGATTTGCCATGAGCTTTCAGTTTTAGAGAATTAAAAGTGAACAAGGCATGATGGAGAGTATTTCGGGAGACTCCTTCTGGGATGGGGTGGGGGGAGTACCATTCCTCCTCTTTTGTTTTTAAAGCCAATTTTTCAGAGTCCTTGTAATATCAGAACAGAAGCGCCAACAGCCACTCCTTCCACACTCAGAGAGTCATGAAGACACTATTTAAAGAAATATAAATCTATATTAATAATCTCTTTTATCAATGGACTGTCATAGAACAGTCTGGGTTCCCTGACGGACAAGCCTGACTGCATAGGGGTTGATGTCAAAAGTATCCCCTCTCCAGGAAAAAGACATTGGGATGGGTATGGCTCCATGCCTCACTGGACAACGACAGGGAGACCGGAGCCATTACAAGGTCCCCTTCAATTACTGGAGGTCAGGCCTCTATCCCCGCCTTCCCAAGATTAGAATTGCCACAGCCCTTCTATACTTAGAGAAGGGAGGAGATGACAGGGGCAGCCCTGATTACACACTGAAGGCCTAAAATCAGCCATAGGCCTAAAATCAGCAATAGGCCTGTCATACATGTATGCTAACACAAAGTCTTGGGTGTCTGTGGAAAACATTGAAACAAATGGTTATAAGCTATTGTAAACAGGCAGCTTTTGTGGAAATTTACCAGCCTGACTAGTCATAGACCTTGTAAATAGGTAGCCTTGGCAGATAGTACCAACTTAGATAAGGACAAGTGAATCATAGACAAGAGTCATAGTGACCTGTCCCCTGAACTTTCACCCAATCTATACCCTGTTCTGAAAGATATCTGTACTCCCCCTGAACACCCACGCTCTGCTGTCATCCCCTTCCCCATGTCCTGCCTTTTTGTGTTTATAACCCCTGTGTGAATAAATAAAAATTACGATTTGATTTAAAAATAAATTTTAAAAAAATTACGCAAATTCACACAGTTAGGTCAGCAATTTGTGAAGGAACCAAATGGCCTTCAAGTTTTTACTTTCCCCATCTATTTTGTTTACCAACTATTATGAAGAATTTGAACCTGAATTCTCAACAATTTCCACAAGTCATTGCTCTGTTTTTAAATGAAAAGAATTTTAGCAACTTTGAATAATATTTTTAGATTTTTGAATGTTCCATTGTTTAGATATAGTAAAAACATGTGGGAAGTTATCCAAATTACAAATGTATATAGATAATAGAAGTATAGTGATAAACTTTACTAAGAGATCTTAAAAGGTAGTGGTTAAACTTCCTGACTCTACTTTGAGATTAATATAGTAAATCAAAGCATCTTTTATGGCTAACTACATAATTTCCCTTTTGTCTTACATTTTTATTTTCAGAGCCCCCAAATGGGTACTTTCATGGGTGTCTATCTCCCATGTCTACAGAATATTTTTGGAGTGATCCTCTTTCTGCGTCTTACCTGGGTAGTGGGCACAGCTGGAGTCCTTCAAGCCTTTGCAATTGTCCTCATCTGCTGCTGCTGTGTAAGTCGGGCATTGGCTCCTAGAACTTACCCTATGTCATTTCGAGCTGCCAAGAGTATATGTGCTTGACCTCCTGGGGAACAGCACAGAAAATATGGAACAGCACAGAAAATATGTGAAAAGACTCATGACCCCAACAGGAGAGAGAATTTTCATCTTAAAATCTAAAAGATTTTCACCAAGCAGCTATTGTTTATTACTTACTATATAGTATATGGTTTCCTAGATTTTTGGAAATACATAACAAAATGCAGGTCTTCAAATAATCTAAAATATGGATAATTTGAGCATAGAAAACACTGATGTTGTAACAGAAAACATTAGAAAATGCATACACTATTCCAAAATGTACTGAAAGTACAATTGGTGGTGCCGTGGAAGGGTGAGTTGGGCCTGGATTAGGTTTGGATTATTTGAGGTCTTTTTGTCCCTTTCCCAGAAATCACTCAGTTTTCCCCAGGACTTCTCTCTCACACTCAACCCATTCTGATTCTCCTTCATTTAAACTGCTCACTCTTCTTTGTTCCATCCCTGCCCACTTTCTACTGTTCTGGTTGTTGTAGTAACCATTACATCCTCCCCCTGCACTAACCATGCAGGTTAAACAGATATAACCTATGTCATTAAGAACTTAAGAGCACAGGCTTCCCCACTTCCAGTTTCTCAAACTCGAAATTTCTAGGTCATATTCCTCCTTTGCCCTTCACCATGGCCAATCTGTGCTCTGTGAACTATTTCATATGCAGACTTTCCCTCTTACTCCCACTACCACACTGTTGGTTTTCCATCTCATTTGCACTAAAGTAGCCACTAGCTAGTAACTATGCCTCCAGCAACTCTCACTTTCAAGCCTTTTCTGTACTGTGCTTCTACATAATATTTTAATTTTTCCCTCTAATGGTTCTTACTGTATTTTTGACATTGTAGCTAGTGTGTAGGTAAGTTCAGCCTACTTTGCAATGTTAACTCCCTAGCTGTTTCGTTTGAATATGTTATACAGCAACGCTTCATAAAAATGGGTTAGAGTAAAATGTTTGTTAAGTGCTCTGACGTTCATACATGGGAAAGTAGTATGGAAATGTCAGCTCTACTCTGTAGTAAAATTCTTCTCTTCTACAGACAATGTTAACTGCCATCTCCATGAGTGCCATTGCCACTAACGGAGTGGTGCCAGGTTAGTAGCCCAACCTTGAATTTCAGAGGTTACTACTGAGCAATCACTGTGTTTATGCTTTTCCAAAGAAAATTAATGTGTTTATTCTGTTGTTCATAGTGTATTGTAACAGACACTTTCTAGAAGCCAGAGAAACAAATGCTGTTTAGCTTAAGGTTTTGAAATCTCATTATTTTTAGACTACAGTGCTCTAATTTCAGCCACACTCTTTGCTTATAAAATGTTTTATTAGACTGTCTTATTTCTATAGGAAGTTTTCCAATTTTTTTCCCCTAATAGTGACAAAATGTAGAGTATTGAGCACACAATATTCCCACTAGCAAATCTACTTTGTTACATTCGGTTTCCCAAAGTCTGAAACATCTTTTTGTGCATATTTTAAAATTATTGTTTATGACTTGTTTACACTTCTTTTAGTGATGCCCTTACTTTATTTATTCTGTTGAAATTCTATTTTGTCTTGTAGCCGGGGGCTCATACTTCATGATTTCCCGGGCCCTGGGCCCAGAGTTTGGCGGGGCTGTGGGCCTCTGCTTTTATCTTGGCACAACATTTGCAGCAGCCATGTATATTCTTGGTGCCATTGAAATCTTTCTGGTAAGTGATGGAGTAATTGTGGACTGCAGTGTAGAAGCTCTGTGGGTTTATTTTGACCTGAGATACCAAGGTTTCTGAGATCAGGCGAAGTGTGGGGCAGCCAATCAGGTGATGACTGCCTGGGACTGTCCTCTTACCATGATGCTGAAGCAGAAAGGTTGAGTTGTCCTTTCACCTGTCTGTCCTTCTCCTCTATCTGATTGTCCCCAACTCTATCACCTCAACCAAGGAGTTCATATCTAAGTACAAAAGACTTACACATATGTCAATGAAAAAAAAATAAAATAAAGTTTATTTTTTATATTGTACGTGTGTTTGTATGTATGTGTTCTAGTGTGTTGAATACATGTGTGTAGAAGCCAGCAATCAACCTATTTCCTCACCTGCTGTTCCACATCCAGTTTGTTTTATGAGATGGGGTCTTTCACTGGGACCTGGGGCTCAACACCTTTGTCTGTGGAGCTGGTCAGCTCCAGGTTTCCTCCTGCCTTTACCTCCCCAGTGCTAAGATGACAAGCACATACCACCATGCCTAGCTCTTAACTTAAGTCCTGGGGATCAAACTCAGGTGCTCATTCTTGTGCAGCAAGTATTTCACTGGCTGAGTTGTATCCCGAACCTCTCTTCTTGATAACTTTATACCAATGAAAGAGTTTTTAATTTCTCTACATATAGTATACATCTTTTCTATAGCCTTTTGAATAAAATTATTCATTTTTCTTTTTCCCATTTGCAAATGCAGATATTCAGAATAGCAAATAGAAAACACATAATCTACGGCATAACATTTTTATAGACATCCTAAAGCCAAATTTTGGTTAATTTGCAGCTAGGTATGGTACATAACCTTAATTGTAGCACTTGGGAGATAGAGGCAGGTGGATCTCTTTGAGTTCCAGGCCAACTAGGGCTAGGTAATCAGACCTGTCTAAAAATAAATGATTAAAAAGAAGAAAGGAGGGCTGGAGACAGGCCCAGTGCTTAGGAGCACTGGCTGCTCTTGCAGAGGACCAGGGTTCAATTTCTAGCACCCACATGGTATCTCACAACTGTCTGTAACTCCAGGTACAAAGGATACAACCCCCTTAAAAGGATTAAAATTGAGCTGGAGAAATGGCTTAGTGGTTAAGAGCAGTGGCTGCTTTTCCATAGGTTTTGAGTTCAAGCTCCAGGAACCACATGGTGGCTCACAACCATCTGTAATATGATATGATGCATTCTTCTGGTGTGTCTGATTCTTTTGTTTAGCTGTCTTTATTATAGCCCCTCTACTTGATTGTTTTGAAACAGTCTCACATCTTAACTACTTCTCTTTCTTCTTCTGACAGGTGTATATTGTTCCCCGAGCTGCCATCTTTCGGAGTGATGATGCACTTAAAGAGTCAGCAGCCATGCTGAACAACATGCGCGTCTATGGTACAGCCTTCTTGATCCTCATGGTCTTGGTAGTATTCATCGGCGTACGCTATGTGAATAAGTTCGCCTCACTTTTCCTGGCCTGTGTAATTGTGTCCATCTTGGCTATCTATGCTGGTGCCATCAAGTCTTCCTTTGCTCCACCACACTTCCCGTACGTACTATCTTTGACATAGTCATCATTGGATAGTCAGTGATGGTATCTGGTGATGTGAACATTTCCATCAGAATTTCATGGAATGATTTCCTATTGGTCCAGTTTCTCAGAAGGAAGCTTCGTGACATACTGTCCTATTAACCCTCTTCTTCACTTCTGAAATGTAGACCTACCAGCTGTCGCCATCATTAAGGTACATCTCTTTAGATGTGCTCCCCTGCCCCCCCCAATAATGATTGTGTTTATGTGAACTATCCATGAAGGACTTTGCAGTCATAGTCATTACCAGCAACCAATGTTCAATTGCTTTTAAAATCAATTCAAAAGAATTCTAGAGTAGTGGTCTGAAGAGAGAGGACTCTCTAGTTAAAAGCAATGGCTGATCTTCAGAGGACCTGGGTTAAATTCCTAACACCCACATGATGGCTCACAACTGTCTGTAACTCCAGTTCCAGGGGATCTGGTGCCCTCTTCAGGCCTCTACAGGCTTCAGCCATACAACTGGCACACACAGACATACAGGTAGGCAAAAACACCCATGTGCATAAACTAAATCTTTTTTTCAAGGAGTTACCTAAGTTGTTTATTTACTCTATTCTTGGTACTGTAAGTGCTAAGAATTATCAGGTATTAAGGAAAATGACTGTCTTATCACATGTGTGTGCCCTGGATGTTCCATGCCATACATAACGTGCAGTAGTGAAGTGATGGATTTGTGCAGAGCGTTCACTCACAGACTCACCTATTTTCCCATGGATTTGTGACACAGAGGCCGGGTGACACTGAGTTATTTGTAATCTTGTTACAGAAGTAGCCTTTGAGGTCATATGGATCAGCAAGGGGCAAAATTTACTGATACTATGCTGATTTAAAACAGGTTAAAACGGAAAAAAAAACCAAAACCACTTTTTTCATGATGAAAAAGCTAAATCTAGTGAAGATAAATGACTTTACCCGAAGTCAGCTGATGGTAGGCAAGAACGTGGGACTTTGTGATTTCCTGATTGCTGTTTGGTATCTCTTCTATGTGATGTCAGTAATAAATCCTACGATAAATTTTCATTTTGCTTACTTAGGGCCATAAAATAAAGATCTTTTTCAGAGTTATAAAAGTTTTAGATGCAACATTTTAGCTGTATCTCAACTTGGAAAATTCCATTTTGCTTCAGGTTCCTCTTTGGGGCTTCTCCACTTCTGTTTGGTTGGAAAAGAAATCCCAGTGCAAATTATTTTGTTTTTTAAAATTCCAGCATAATATGTTAAAAAAAAACAAACCTTAGAGAAACCATGAAACAAAACTAGGATTATTAAGGGTTGTTGAATCCAAGTGATAGGTATGTGGCTCATTGTGTATGTATGAAATCAGTCTGCAGATTCCAAATCCTGTTTTTTTTGTAGCTCAGAAGTATTTTACTGTGGATCTATTACTCCATTCTTGTTTATGTTTCTAGCTAGTACAAAAAAAATAAAGCTACGGTTAATATTTGTATTATCCTTAAATTTCTTCTTTCCCACTGAGTCTACTTAGGTTTAAGGTCAAAAACAGTTTTCTCTTGGGCCATAGAGGGATATGCTTTTAAGTCTAGTCAGGCTATCCTACAACAGCAGCCAGAAGCCTTAGAAGAGCTGGCAGTCCCAGGAGGTTCTGACAATAGAGCCTCTTCACATTTCATTTTCCACCTTCTTTCTTTCCCTTCCTCCTCCCCCTCTCTCCCTCTGCCTAGAAAGAAAACAAGCAAATGAAAATATAGGCATTTGGACGTTTTTAAAAAAAAAGATAAGAGAAGTTCTCTGGGATTTCATTCTTGCTGGCAGTGGTAATGGTGTGCGGGTGAGGTCCACTTGTATGCCTGTGTGGAAACCAGAAGGTTTCAGGTGTCCTCCATTGCTCTCTATAGTGTATCATTGTTTGCATTGTTTAGCTAGACTGGCTGGCCAGCAAACCCCAGCCTTTCTGTGTCTCCTCCTCCCCGTTCCCCCATTTCCAGTGCCGAGATCACAGGCATGTGTGATCACACCAGGCTTTGACCTGGGTGCTAGAGATCTGAACTCAGGATCTCATGCTTCCATAACAAGAACTCCAAACCCACTGGACCATCTCCTTAGCCCTTCAGAATTCTTTTGGGCCTGAAAACGGATGAGTAGCAAAAATATTTTTGGAAGATAATTGAGCATAGTTTCTTTGTATCATTCTTGTGTTTGAATCATATCCCCTTCATCTGTCATTTGTATGGCCTTGGTCTTGGGCAGAATACTGAATCCCTGTAATCCTCAGTGCCTCCAGCTACATAAGATAAATGTTAAAATATTGTGATCTGTGAGGGTTACACTGGCAGAAAATATAAGTCACCTTGATTTAAGGTGCTCGTCCTTCTCTACCCATGGCAGTAAAATCTCATAGCAGTCACATTTTTATCCTTTACTAACCAGTTTTTCATCTTTAAAACTTAGTTTTCTCTGTTGTTTTTTCCCTTCTTGATTTTTCTCTTCTTCTCTGGTTGCTTTGGTTTAGGGTCTGTATGCTAGGCAACCGCACCCTGTCATCAAGACACCTCGATGTTTGCTCTAAGACCAAGGAAGTTAACAACATGACAGTGCCATCAAAGTTATGGGGATTCTTCTGCAACTCAAGTCAGTTTTTTAATGCCACCTGTGATGAGTATTTTGTTCACAATAATGTCACCTCAATCCAAGGCATTCCGGGATTGGCTAGTGGTATCATTACTGGTAAGTTAGAGAGTTTAACTAGACTCCGTTTGTTTTGTGTCATTTCATCTTTAAGGGCAGTGGTGGGAAATAGGCTTTCCCATCTTAGATTCTTCACCCCCCCCTATTTTTTTTTACTTTATATTATAGTATATTAATTATGCATAACAATGAGTTTATTATATTTATGCATGCATGTTATGTTATTTTGATCATATTGACTCATACTCATTATGGTCTCATTTGTTTACATACACACTAAATTTCATTAGAACTGATTATAGGTTCATGGGTGGTGTGTTTATAGCAGCATGGGCACCTTACAGTGGCTACAAGACTGAGGAAAATGTCTCTCCCTCTCACAGTAGGTGGGTATAAAGTCTCAGGAATGGGTGGGGTCTTGTGAGCTCCCCCTTCCTCAGATGACATATTGATAGAGCCCATCTTGTGAAGATCTTGTGCAAGTAGTCAGAGATGCTGTGAGTTCAAGGATGCAAGAGCCACAACAAGAAGTCAGCATTCTACATGATTCCTTTTCTTCCTCTGGATTTTCCATTCCTCCAGCCCCATTTCCACAATGTTCCCTGAGCCTTGAAGGGAGTGATATAAATACCTTTATGACTCTGCATAAAACAGTCGATTCTTACCAATGTGACTAGTTGTTAATGACCCTCCACAGTGACCACTGCCCACTGTAAAAGAAGACGTCTCTGACCAAAGCTGATAGTACCAATACCTGAGCATAAGCATAGTTGTTTAGAAGGCAGTTTGTCAGGCACAGCATGTCCATTTAGCAAATATAGGCAGTAGCTTCCCGACTAAAGCTGATGACCTAGACCTTAATTGGTGATGGTTATGATTGCAGTGGTAAGGGTTGACCCCGGGGAGTATGTCTGACAGGCATCAATCACATGCTGTACCATTGATAGACACCTCAGCCCACTGTCCAAGACCCTTCTATTTGAACCTGGCATGGATCCCTGTGTATTCACAGATGACTTTAAACTCAGAATCCTTGTGCCTCAGCCTTGTGAGTACTGGCAGGATTATAGGCATGCAGTACCGTGCCCTCATATTTCTGTTTTCCTCTTAGTGAAGTTATATTTAGAGCTTCTTTGCAGAATGCAGCTATTAAAATTTGCCCCTTTTTGAGAACAGGTGGACAAATGGCTTTCTAGCATAGGAAAAGATAAAATATTTTGTGAATATTTTTATTTTGCAATATTCCCCAAGCTAACTTGAAACTCCTGGGCTTAAGCAGTCCTTCTGCCTCATGTTCCTGACAAGCTAGGACTGCAGGGGTTTGCCATTGTGTCTGACTTAATTTACTCTTGAAAAATTGCCAGTGGTCTTCCTTCAGTGATAGCTAAAATGGAACTGGTTTTTTTTGTTTTGTTTTGGTTTGATTTGGTTTGGTTTGGTTTGGTTTGGTTTGGTTTGGTTTTTGGTTTTTGGTTTTTGGTTTATTCGAGACAGGGTTTCTCTTTATAGTCCTGGCTGTCCTGGAACTCACTCTGTAGACCAGGCTGGCCTCAAACTCAGAAATCCGCCTGCCTCTGCCTCCCAAGTGCTGGGATTAAAGGCATGTGCCACCACCACCCTGCGATAGAACTGTTTTAATGTCACCAAACACACCTATGTTTTCCTAGACAGCTAAATTTCTGAAATTCTTTTCTTGAGTAATGTCCACCTTAAATGTTTTGTCCACAAATTTCTTGCCCAGGAAGCAAGTTCATACTAAGAGGTTAAAACTGCTTTGATACTTTTTTTTTTAAGGCTTTATATCTGAGAACTAATTTAAAAATGGGCTTTATTGAACATTTGATTTTAGTCTGCTTAACTTTTTCTAAGTTGTGTTAGAAAAGTTAACTACAGGGGCTGGAAAGATGGCTTAGCAGTCAAGAGCACTGACTGCTCTTCCAGAGGTTCTGAATTCAAATCCCAGCAACCACATGGTGTCTCACAACCAGATGAGATCTGATGCCCTCTTCTGATGCCCTCACTGTTTCTGAAAACAGCTACAGTGTACTCATAGAAATAAAAATTAATAAAAAATGTAAAAAAAAGAAAAGTTAACTACATTTATTGCACTAAAATATTTGTAAAATTATTTTAAAATAAATGAGAAATACCATCATGTTTCATCCTACAATACTTACATGTGTTCATGTTAAAGAAACAGTGGTTCTTTAAAAACATTAAGGGATTGAGGTAGAGGTAGGTCTGTGGCACAGTACCTGCAAGTAAAAGGCTCTTTGGTCAGTCTCTACTACAGTAATTATAACAATAAAAATAGGCATCTCTGGTTAACTGTTGTTTGGGTAAATAATCATATAGTTGTATTACTTCCATATTGCTTATATCCTTAGATTCTCTTTCTTCTTATCCACCCCACTCCTCAACCCTTTGCAGAAAACCTTTGGAGTAATTATTTACCAAAGGGTGAGATAATTGAAAAGCCATCAGCCAAGTCATCTGATGTCTTAGGCAACTTAAACCATGAATATGTTCTTGCTGATATCACCACCTCCTTCACTCTTCTGGTGGGGATCTTCTTTCCTTCTGTTACAGGTAAGTGGGTAGGGCTGTTACTTATTTTAGATGGCCATCAGCCACAATGAGTGAGTTTTCTCTGGAGATAGAATTATATTCTCAGTGTTCTGTTTACCCCTAGTCTTCAGTATCAGTATGAACATCAGAGTGCCCTGAAAGCTAAGAAGTTAACTTGGTGTTTGCCCTCTAGGTATCATGGCTGGATCAAACAGATCTGGAGATCTGAAAGATGCTCAGAAGTCCATTCCCATTGGAACCATCCTTGCCATCCTGACCACATCCTTCGTGTGTATCCTTTTTGTGAATCTAGTTTGAGTCATGGTGATGGGGTCATACAATAGAATTAAAATGATCAGTACTTTTATCTAATAATAGTGCCATCTCTTACTACCACTTAACTTGCCAGATAGCTGCCCTGTTTCATAAGCATCATTAAAACATTTTATAGAAGTCATGAATTTAGCAACATATTTACTGATAGTATAGTTACTACATAAAGCCAAAAGACAACAGTAATATCCTTGACTCTCAGCATAACAGATTTAAGTAATGTTGTCCTTTTTGGTGCATGTATTGAAGGAGTTGTTCTCAGAGACAAGTAAGTATAACAACTGTATGTCTGTCTTCTATGACACTTTGTCACTAGTCTTAACACAGATATCAAGAAACCAGGACAAATGTCAGTTATAACTAATAAAATAGAAAATGTATATATTGAGCTAAAATGTGTGTGTATACACATATGCATATGTATATACATACATATATAGAGAGCAGATATACATACATACATACATACATACATACATACATACATACATCAAACTGAGCTTGTGTAGCACATACACACCCTAGGTTTGATTTTAGCAATACAAAAAAGTTTGAAAAAGGAATTAAAATATATGTGCATAATTTAGCCTATGATAAGATAAAATACCTTGTAATTTTTTTGTTTTTGTTTTTGCAATGTTCCTCAAGCCAACCTCAATTTTCTGGGTTAACTATTCCTCTTGCCTCAAGCAGTAAATAACTAATAAATAATGAGGACCAATGATATTTTGTAGGATACAACTAAGTAGCCCCCCCAAAAAAACCCATAAAGTTGTCAAAATACTAAATATTTCCCTGTACACCAAGAACTGCTAGAAAGCTGTACAAAAGTAGAACAAGTGAAAGAAACTATGTCATATTTCCAGCATCTGCTCTACAAGAGAGAGGCATCTATTTACTAACACTAGGCGTTCTGAATGGAAATTGGAAAGTAATTTTCTTTATGAAGGCTACTTAGTATGTATTACTTCTTTTCTCTCATGTTTTGTGAGATATTTGTGGACAAATCTCTCCCTGAAAGCTGCTATTTCTTACATTTTCCACATCTTGGTTAATACCCTCACTTCAGTCCCTCTCACTAAGGAGTGTAATATCTTTCTACCCTAGGTGTTTTCTTCATTTTCATCCATCATCCAAGTCATTTTTTAAGCCCTGGGATTAAGGGCTTAAAAGATAAGAGTATCTACTTCTCACTGTTCAGTGGTCCCATCAATATGTACAGGGCTTCAGGTTTCTTTTTTTCCTCTTTATAATCACATGATAATATCCCTTTGAGTTTTATCACCTTAATACCTATTGCCACCAAGATGCTCTTTCTCCTTACTTTGTCTGTGTTGTTTCCTTTGGTTTAGTTGGTTGTTCCTGCTGGGAAGACTCACTTCATCTTCCTTAAGAATAAGCGAAGGGTCTTCTGTCCTATAGTTTTCTATCTTTGTCCCCAAAGTAGAATTACTCCTCCTTTTGACTATTCACTATATGTAAAGTTACTGTGTGTTGCGCTTACCACATTTTAATGCAGCTACTCATTTTCACATTACATTCCCCTGACTGAACTGTTCGAAGGCAGGAATCCTAGGACATGCTATTATAAATAAATACTGTTGAGAAAAATAGACACCGAAATGTGTGTGTGGGAGTAGGTAGGTAGGTAGGTATGTGCGCACTCACATGCCTGCTCAGAGGCCTGAGGAGAATGTTGGGTGTCTGTTCTATCACTCTCTACCTTATTTCCTTGAGACTGGATCTCTCACTGATCCTAGAGCTAGACTGGCATCCAGAAAACTGCAGCAATCCTCCTGTCTCTGCCCTACAGAATTCTGGAGTTACAGACACATACACATCTATACCCCACTTTTTATATGGATTCTGAGGATTTGAACTCAGGTCTTCATCATTGCACAACAAGTGCTGCTACCCTGAGACATCTCTGTTACTAAGTTTTATATAAATAAAATGTATCAGTCATCTCAAAATGTTTTAATATATTAATTTTTGCAATTCTTAGGAATCTGCCTCAAGGAAAAGTATCTTATGTTTCATTGTATATGTGTTCATAATGATATTAATTACAGTACTTCAAATAAAGGAGTATTTGTAGGAGGGGGCTGAAGTTGGGATGTAAAGTGGATAAATAAATAAACTAATGAAAAAATATCAACAGTAGAATAACATGATATAAACTGTTATAAACAGATAGAAACATGCAAAGTATGCATAATGCTAACAAGTTAAGATTATGAAACTCTTGAGACTGGAGAAATGGCTCAGTGCTTGAGAGCACTTAACTGCTTTTTCAGAGGAGCCAGGCTCAGTTCCCACCACCTCTCTGGCCTTCTAGCCTCCAGGCATTAGGCACACACTTGGTACACAAACATGCTTGCACACTAAAGAAAAAGTAATAAATGTCCTTAAACATTCATATGGGCTTCCTGCTTTGTGATTTTTTGCACTTTTCCAGTTTCTACCCCAAAGCAGATTAATAGCAATTCCAGAGAAATCTATAAATGAAGCTTGGCTTGGTTTTTTTTTTCCGTACTGTTTGTTTTGTTTTCTTAATATATATTATTAATTTTCCCTCCCACAGTGGTGATGGGAATTGAACCCAGAGACTCAGAAATATGCTAAGTAAGCGATGTGTTAGATATCCCTAGCTAGAAACTTATTTTTGAGACAGAGTCTTGCTGTGTATCCTGAGCTGGCCTTGAACTTGCTGTGTAGATTATATTGGCCTTGGACTCATAAATGTAGCCTTCCTGTCCCCAAATTCATAATCCTCCTTTCCTAGCCTCCTGAAAGCTGAGGTGATAGATATGTGCCATCATGCCTGCTATTATGAAAACTCTGTACCTTTACATATTTTAGTATAAATGTTTGACTCCATTTGAGACTGTAAAACTTAGAAGCAAGAAAACATTACTGGGTGAATGTCGTCTTAACTTTTAATCTAAAGTTGTTTGAAGCAGGAGGACGGAGGTTGGGACAGGTAGTTCCTGGAGGGGAAATAGGAAAAGGGGATAACATTTGAAATGTAAATAAATAAAATATCCAATAAAAAAGGAAAAAAAATAAAGTTGTTTTCAAATTAAATTTCTCCACTGTTTATTTCTTTTACAGATTTGGGGATGCTGTAAAAGGGAATTTAGTTGTAGGCACCTTATCCTGGCCATCCCCATGGGTGATTGTTATTGGCTCCTTCTTTTCAACATGTGGAGCCGGACTTCAGAGCCTCACAGGTGCACCTCGGCTACTACAGGCTATTGCCAAGGACAATATCATACCTTTCCTTAGGGTGAGTGAGTGATGGTTTGCTGTGCCCTTTGCCCTTTTTCCCTTCAGGTTTTATGGGAAAATGTTACCCTTTTCAGCTTAAGAATTAGGAGATCATAAATGTAGAAACATGTAGAGTTTTAGTACAAGGTCCACAAGATCCTTTGTATGTGTTTATATATGCTTGCTATGAAGTTATTCTTCAGATATCTGAGATGGGCACATTGTATCAGTGCCTCCATGCCTGATGTTTTTTCTCACATGTACAGGTTTTTGGTCACAGCAAAGCTAATGGGGAACCTACCTGGGCCTTACTTCTAACTGCTGCCATAGCAGAGCTGGGAATTCTCATCGCCTCCCTGGATCTCGTGGCCCCAATTCTTTCCATGTAAGAGCTACTTTATTCTCAATTATGGTTGCTTAATGATAAATACATGGTTTCTATCACTCATCCAAAAGTAGTGATGATGACAGAGTTGACCAAACGTAGGCTTCACTTTACTTAGAAGAATCTGAGATGGGGCTGGGGAGATGGCTCAGTGGTTAATAGCATGTACCTATCAGTCTTCCAGAGGATCTAAGTTCAGTTCTTAGCACCCATGTCAGGTGGCTCACAACCACGTTTAAGTCCAGTTCCTAGAGACCTGACACCTGACCTCTATGAACACATGGATACAATTAAAATAAGTCTTTAAAAGAATATTCCTAAGAACTTTTATATAAGGCTAATTTTTATAAATGACTGTGGTTTTATGGAGGGAGAGGTCCTACATACAAGTAACTTGTATAACTTCAAAAGTTACTCAAGTCTCTACCTTTCTTTTCCTCCTGTTTCCTTCTTCTTCTTTTTTTTTTTTATAATGCTTGCATTTGAACCTTGTATGCACTAAACATGTTCTCTACTACTGAGCTACATCTGTAGCCCCTGCCTTTATTTTATGAGTCATTAGCAATTGATTTCACTGTTGGCTACTATTCATTTACCTGTACATTACTAATGACTTACTGTCTACCTGACACTGGGATATGAAGGATGTATAAGACATACAGGTCTCAAGAAACTGATGATAGGTAAGGAATCCACGAGTCCTCCATATAGTACAATGAATGAAGAATGGTAAAGGTAACCATTGGGTGCCACAAAAGCATGGCACATAGACAGAGAGGAAGTTTCTGTAGGATGTGTCTTGAAGGTAACTAGTTATTTGCTAAGCAGAGAAGGAGGGTGTGTCTTAAGTCTGCAGTTCCAGGGGATTCAGTGCCCTCTTCTGGCCTCTGCAGTCACCTGTACACATAAAAGTAATAAATCTTCACTCGGTATGGTGGTACACACCTTTTAATTCCAGTCCAGGAAGCAGAGTCAGACAGATCTTTGTGAATTTAAGGCCAGCTTGGTCTATATATCTAGACAGTAAGTTCTAGGACAGCCAAAGTTACATAAATGAGACTTTGTGTCAAAAAAAAGTGTGTGTGTGTGTGTGTGTGTGTGTGTGTGTGTGTGTGTGTGTGTGTGTATGTGTATAGAGGCAGGGGGACTAGAAGAACATAGTATTGAACTAGAAGTTGAAAAAAGAATTGCAAGCCTGAACTAAGGTGAGGGCACTAAAACTAAGATAATAAAGAAGTTTGGAAGTTTGAAGTAGGCAGAATTATATTTCTTGATAGGTAAATGTAGTGGGGGGAATGAATAAGAAAGTAGAAATATGGATTGAGTTCTGAACATCTGGGTAAAGAATGGTTGTGCCAGGCCCAAGAGATGGCTCAGTGGGTAAGAGCACTCTCTGCTCTTCCAGAGGTCCTGGGTTCAATTCCCAGCACACACACATGGCTGCTCACAATTGTCTTTAACTCCAGTCCAAGGGGATCCAACACCCTCTTCTGCCTCCACAGGCTCTCAGCACACACATGGTGCACAGACACACATGCAAGAAAACACACATACACATTTTTTTTGTGTGTTTGAAACAGGCTTCTCTATGTAGCCCTGACTGTCCTGGAACTCACTCTGTAGACCAGACTGGCCTCAAACTCAGAGATGTACCTGCCTCTGCCTCCCAAGTGCTGGAATTAAAGATGTGTGGCATAACTGCCTAACCAAAAAATTTTTTTAAAAAAAATGGTGTCATCAGCCAAAAGAGAGAACATTGGAAGATAAACAGGTTTGGGAGAAAAGGCTTTTAAAGTTTCTTTAAATAGTTGATGCTCTATAAATAGGGTTTAATAGTGCAGAGGCCTCCAGTTAACATTTTATAATAATTCTGTTTACATTTTTATTCCTTCAGGTTTTTTCTCATGTGTTACCTCTTTGTGAACTTGGCTTGTGCCTTGCAAACATTACTGCGAACCCCCAACTGGAGGCCTCGATTCCGATACTATCACTGGTAAGTCTTCATCTTCCCCCTCATCTTTGTAGAAATCTAGGATATTCTGGGTTCTCAATATATGTGTGTGTGTGTGTGTGTGTGTGTACATTTTTTTTCTTTTTGGTTTTTCAAGACAGGGTTTCTCTGTATAGCCCTGGCTTTCCTGGAACTCACTCTGTAGACCACGCTGGCCTCAAACTCAGAAATCCGCCTGCCTCTGCCTCCCAAGTGCTGGGATTAAAGGTGTGTGCCACCACTGCCCGGCTCAATATATTTTTTTTAAATTGGCCAGCCACTCCATACTATTTTGATGTTCAGTTGTTGCTGGAATTCCTTCTTCCCTACTCTTTCACAACTGCTATGTATCACTTTATAATAACAGCTGCAGAGACATAAGTGCTTATTTACAGGCTGCTTCAGCCTTATGGTTCATATATACCTCCCTTTTGCACATCTACCTTTCCGTTCTCTCTTAGCTGAGCACTGGATTGCATCTTCTCATCAGATTTTATTTTCACACTGTTATCAGAATTTCACTCAGTAACTAAGCATGTGACTGTGAAGTTAGGTAACCCAAGTCCTTAATTTATCTTCACTACTTCCTAGTCCTGAAATCTGCTTGAAAGCATATAGCCTCCTGAAATCTTATTTTACAAATTCAAAACAGGGAGTAATACCACTCCGCTAAAGTGCACGTTAATACAGTGCTGGTACATAGTAAAGCTCTCCGTGAAAAGCTATGGTGCTGTGGTAAAGTTTCGCCAGTCCCTAAGCCATCTATGTTTCTTTTTTTTGTGTGGGGGGGTGTAGATTATCCTAGATTTTGGACGGTTAGTTTGGGGGTTTTGGTGTTTTCATTTGTTTAGTTTTGTTTGTTTTGTTTGAGACAGGGTCTCTCTATGTTACCCTGGCTGTCCTGAAACTCACTTTGTAGATCAGGCTGGCCTCAAACTCAGAGATCTTCCTGCATCTGTCCCCCAAGTGCTGGGATTAAAGGCGTGCAGCACCACTGTCCAGCTGTCATCTGTCTCATGGTCTTCCTGTGATCAGATGACCATGTGGATTTTATGTTCGTGTGTGTGCCTGTTGCTGTGCTCTTGTTTTCTAACCTCCCTCCCTCCTCTGGCTTCACTTACAATAATGGCCAGGGATGGGACATTTATGTGCTAAAAGTATATGCCTACAACTGGTTTTAACGCCTCTCATCCTCCCTCTAGCTTTAACATTAGCAAAAGTTTGTGGTGAACATTTTTAATGTTATATTTTACTCTCCAAAGTAACAATTCTTCTATTTACACTTGGACATTCATTCATCATAGAGCTAGAAAGGCAATACTGCAATCAAAGGGGCTTCAGTAATACTTTATCTACATAATTTATTTGCTCAAAACAGTCACTACCAGTTTCTCTTTAACTGCTATTAAAAGCTAATAGTGTCTCATTACTGGATTTCACAGTTAAGGGGAATTAAATATTCATAAATATGTTAGGAATACTTACAAGAAAAATATTTAATATCACATTTCAGATTCCTGATGGTATTCAATTCCTGCTTTTCCAAATAAGTACTAATTTTCCTTGAGGCAGATAGCACTGTAGCACCCCTCTTCATAGTTCATGATTGTCCAGACACAGGAAGTCATAGGGTTTATCTCATATGGGCTGGTGTGAAGGCTGAGATAGATGACCTGTCTACATGTACAAGGCATTGGGTTTGAGCCACAGAACCAGAAAGAAGAAAAGAAAAAGTAGGAGTCATTGCTACAGCAAACATAAGGATTTTTTCTAATAACAGTTTTCATTATATTTAACACAAGTTCTGTCTGAAATTAACTGGAAATTAATATTTACTAACATTAACACTTATGTATTAATATATTATAGTATATATTAGAATATATCAGATGAATATGATATATACTAATTATATAATTTAATATTAATATAATTTATGTTAATCACATATTTTATATAATTGTGCATTGCATGTTATTTTAATTATATATAAATATATAACATACATTGATATATATTATATCATATATACACACACACACACACTTACATACATAAACAGTCTCCAACATAGTCTAGGAACCCCTCAAACTGGTGTCTTTCCTTGCTGCTTAAGACATTTCTTGATTTATATTTTTGATTTTCATTTTCCAGGGCCCTCTCTTTCATGGGAATGAGTATCTGTCTAGCTCTGATGTTCATTTCTTCTTGGTATTATGCCATTGTAGCTATGGTAATAGCTGGCATGATCTACAAGTACATTGAGTACCAAGGGTGAGTTTGAATTTTACCTTCGTCACTGTTGAAAGGGGCAGTCAAGAATGGCTGATTTGGCCATGCATAGTGTCACAGTAGACAGGAGGCTGAAGCAGGAAGATTGCAAATACAAAGCAACCTGGGCTACATATCAAGATTCTCCCTCATCAAAAAGGAAAAGAAAAATGCTGAGCTGGAGATATGATGGCTGAATGGTTAATAGCACTTACTACTCTTTCACAGGACCATAGTTTGTTTCTCAGAACTCAAAGGGCAGCTCTCAACCCACATGTAACTCCAGCCCCAGAGGATCTGACACCTAATTTGATCTCTAAAGACACTTGAACATACACGAGCATATCCACACATACACATAGATAACTTTTTAAAAGTATAACCCAAATGTAAACAGCTTAGCTAACCTTTTTAAAGAAGGGATAGTCTAAAGTATAATTAATCGTGAATAATGTTGAAATAACCAAAACCTCAAACAACCTCCAAAAATGGGAATAAATTATATACTGACTCAGATTACTTTGGCTTTACTTTCCATTATTTTCAAAATCACAATTACAAGTAATTTCCTAATCTGAATTACTGTTCCACATAGTTGTGTTTGAATAGATCCACACAGGGTTAAGTGAGTAACCCTGTCAGCCTGTATTGTGGACCATCTGTAGAGTAGTCGATCTCACAGTGGGTTCCCCATGCAAGTAAGGGACAACAAATAAACTATAACCATGAGTTTTAATCTTCTACCTTGTACATATTTTACTGTTAGATTTTGAAAATCTTGGGGTTTTTTTTTTTGAACTACTCACTATAATGTAAACTGACTATCCCTCTTTTTTCTTTTTCTCCCGAGGGCTGAGAAAGAATGGGGCGATGGTATCCGTGGGCTGTCGCTCAGTGCAGCCCGCTTTGCTTTGCTCCGCCTAGAGGAAGGACCTCCTCACACTAAAAACTGGAGGTAAAGCCATCACAAAGCAGAGCTTAGTAGTGTTTGCCCACAGTTAACACACACAGCTGTACCCTCTTGATCACCAGATAAAGAAATTATGTGGCTTGAGGAGTGGCTGTCAAGTTTTAAACTATCCCCTAACCTTGCTGCCTTACTTACTGTTATGTATTTATTGTTGTTATTCAATGAATATTGGCCAGTTTCAGATAATACTGAGAACATTCAAAATAACCGAGAACTCTCAGCTTACCATTCCACTGATTCTATCCCTCTGTCAAAGTTGAATGCTTTGTAAGGACCTCCTGAGGTAAAGGATGAAGTTGCTATCTGTCTCCCACACCCATATGCCTTCTCCCTCACCTCTTGACAGGCCTCAGCTGCTTGTCCTGCTGAAGCTGGATGAAGACTTACATGTCAAGCACCCTCGCCTCCTCACCTTTGCCTCACAGCTCAAGGCAGGAAAGGGACTCACTATTGTAGGCTCTGTCATCGTGGGGAACTTCCTGGAGAACTATGGTGACGCTCTAGCGGCAGAGCAGGTGAGGAGCACTGTCTCTGGGTCTACATTTCTCAAGCATTTGTGCTCCCCAGCCTTAAAAGGTCAGCATTCCTGTCAGAAAAAGGGTGGTGATTCTCTCCCCAAATGGTAAACCTTTTTTATTATATGTTGTCATATAATAAAAGCTGAAAAATTCTTTTATTCCTACTAACTTAAAAAATACTTTTCTGAGCTTGGCAAGGTAGTGCATGTCTTTAATCCCAGCACTCAGAAGATAAGTGAATCTCTGAGTTCAAGGCCAGGTTGGTCTTTGCAGAAAGCACCAGGGCTACATAGAGAGACCCTGACTCACAAGACAAACAAAACAAAAGCTTTTCTGTATATACCCTTGACAACAGATTTCCTAGGACATCATAGAGGAAGATAAAGCATTTGAATGGTATAATAGATGTTAAGAATCAGTTTAAAAGATTGTACTTATACAAGTGTTTGTTGACCCATTTTGAACATAAGGTTTAATAATATTTTTAAAAGATTTACCAACTTATCACAAAGCTAAGTTCATACAAACAGGAAGGTCTCAGATTTCTAAGTTACATCTTTCCCTTTGCGACCTAGGCCTACAACTTAGTGCTGACTTTTGAATAATCATATGCCCTCAAACAGAAACCAGAAGAGATATCTATTCTTCCCATTTAAAGCATTACCTGTGAGATTATCAATAAACATAATTCCTAGTTAGACTCCAAACATGTTGATCTGAAAGTAAGAGAAATTGTGTTGATAATTATTGGGCTGTGGAGAAGGTTCCTAAATCTTAAACCAGCAATGGTAAAGGTGACTTTTCTTTTTACCACTTTTTGTATGGAATCAAGAGAACTTAGTTTGCTATTTCTGATTACCTGTGCAGAGCAGGTTCTTCTGTATAAAGACGTATTTGTTCTAATACTGTCAATGATGGAACTAATCCTGTTGTTTGGGGAAACTGTCAGCTGTCACTAAATTATTAGTGGATTTTATTTCAGAGTACAGACTGCTCTTAAAGAGTACTGACTTTGGTTCCCAGCACCCATGTTGGGCAGCTCATAATCACCTATAACTCTAGCTCCAGGGAGTCCAACTCCTCCTCTATACACACACACACACACACACACACACACACACACACACACACACACACTCTACTCTCTCTCTGTCTCTCTCTGTCTCTCTCTCTCTCTCTCAATTTTTAAAATTAATCCATTTTTAAAAAACTAGAAATTCCAGCAACATTAACCCAGGTGACAAACATTAGTTTTTTAAAAGGCATATGGTTACAATGGTTACAAATGAAGAGACTTACCCTAGATCTGACTTAATTTGTGTCTTTGGGAAAATCATATCCGTTTTGTACATCATTATCATCTTTCCACCAGAGGAGTAAGGTAAGAAGAAATGGACATACGGTGTTTTCTCTAAGTTGGCTTGACTAAATGCAGCACTAATAACTTAAATGCAGGTGTCCTTACAATTCAAATATCACAGTAAATATAAGAAGAGAGAAGAAGAGGGGGAAAAAAAAGGAAATCTTATCTGAGAAAATTCTGAAGTGAAACTTCTAGGTTCATCAGATTAGGTTTCTTGAAAAATAAGTCAGGGCATGCCTGGCATGACAAGTGTTTACATTAGTGAACTTACCCTGACAATCAAACCGTGTCTGGTATTCACTTTTTAGGCATCCCTGTGCTCAGTGCTTGACCTGAAAAGGAAGCACACAGAATAGAGGAGAAGGAAGAGGAGCTACATGTGGACAGACAGCTACAGATATAAATACAGATGATATAGACAAGTAAAAACAAAACAAAGATGACACTTGACTGAACACATTTAATTTGTTGAAGTTTTCTGTGGAGATAGAGTCTTATGTAGAATTTGAGGAGAGATTGAAATACAGAAGCTAGACAGAGTGATGAGTTAAAAAAGTCCAGGGAAAAGCAGTTGAAGTTTTGTATCTTTTTCAGACCATTAAGCACCTAATGGAGGCAGAAAAGGTAAAAGGATTCTGCCAGCTGGTGGTGGCTGCCAAGCTGAAAGAGGGCATTTCCCACCTTATCCAGTCCTGTGGCCTTGGAGGCATGAAGCACAACACAGTGGTGATGGGCTGGCCCAATGGCTGGCGTCAGAGTGAAGATGCTCGTGCTTGGAAGACTTTCATTGGTACAGTGTTCTGTATTAAACATGAGGGCCCAGAAGGGGGGACTAGATTAAATCTCTGTCACCCTAACCCCCATCCTAAAGCAGAGACCATGCCATGAAACACACTGTTAGACGGCCTCTAAAGCTAATAACCTGATGTTAACCTGCCTTCTTCATCTTTATATTTATGTCCACAAGGAAATTTATCTATGTCAAATCTCAAACTGACATTTTCAGTTACTATTTTTCATTCTGATGACCCCACAGGAACTAGAAGGATTATCATTCATCAGACTGTGACAAATTCATGTGTTAAATATGTGGTATTCTAGAGCATCCTTACTTACCTAAGCCATGGTTCCCCATTCAATTAGTAGCTCCCAGACTTCAGTCAGTGACCTCTGCTTCTTAAGTGTAATGTATTATGTCAATAGGATGCATTATTTAAAGAAATGTCAATGGGTGTTACCTTCCTTTCCTGAAATGGTGGGAAACAACACCAAGAGATTGTTTGCATATCCCAATTCGCTCTTCTCTCCACAGGCACAGTTCGAGTGACAACTGCTGCCCATCTAGCCCTGCTGGTGGCTAAAAATGTCTCCTTCTTTCCCAGCAATGTGGAACAGTTTTCTGAGGGCAACATTGATGTGTGGTGGATTGTACATGATGGGGGCATGCTCATGCTATTACCATTCCTACTGAAACAGCACAAGGTATTCTGGACCACTCTCTTTACCTCTTGCTGTACTGGTGGTGGGACTTTAAATCTGAAGAGGCAGGGCTTATTCTTAGCTATCCCATAATCCCATGTCTGGCCTTATGAGAAGTAGAGTGGCTTTAAGATTTTATTTTTTAATTTTACTTTGTTGTTCTATTTTATACCAATCCACCTTAAGTGAATTCCTACAAGCTTACTAAAGTTCCTGTATAACAGTGCTTGGAAAGAACAAAAAACAAAAAAACCAAATACAAGAATGTATCAGTTTCAGGTACAGTCCCGGCTGTCCTGGAACTTGTTCTATAGACCAGGCTATTCTTGAACTCACAGAGATATACCTGCCTTTGCCTCCTGAGTACTGGGATTAAAGATATGTGCCACCATACCCGGATCTCTATTAAATTTGTAATGGTATCATTGCTATGCTGTTTGAAAAAAGCACTCAGTGCACCCTGAGTGAGGATATGTTTTTCCCTCCCCATATGAAGCCAGCAGCTGTTCTGTAGTGGGCAGCAGTTTGGTGTCCTCTAAATTCTGACATAATTATCCTCTAAATTCTGACATAATTATCTGTAGGTAGCACTCTACCCATTGTAAATTGATGGTCAGTCTTACATTATCTTCCTGTATTTTAGGAATGCCAACTACAAGGCCTGATTATTCTACCCATGCTTCTATCCAAATTAACTATCTAAGAACGGAGGGGTTTACATGGCTCCCTTCCTAGATAGTTAATTTACTGGACAGTTTGTTACATTTACTGGTTTATAATTTTAAAACATTACAAAAGATGCAGATAAGGAGATGTACAGGGCATAGGGCATAGAGGAGTTATGTGTACCCTTGCTGGCATGTACTGCTCTCCAGGAACTATCTCATGCCCAGTTATCCAGAAGTTCTCCAAAGTTCAGTGTAGTAGGGTTTTTATGGGGGCTTTCATACATAGACCTAACTGACAAATCATCCACCATTGATGGTCAACTCCACCTTCAGCCCCTCTGTCCTTCCAAGGATTTTGCAAGTTATGTGCCAGAAGTCAGGGACAAAGACCAATTTCACAATATTACATGAGCAAATTTTTTCGTTTCTTTTTTTCTTTTTTTTTCTTTTATTTTTGTTTTTTGTTTTTTGAGACAGGGTTTCTCTGTATAGCCCTGGCTGTCCTGGAACTCACTGTAGAGACCAGGCTGGCCTCGAACTCAGAAATCTGCCTGTCTCTGCCTCCCAAGTGCTGGGATTTGCTGGGATTAAAGGCGTGCTCCACCACTGCCCGGCTAAATTTTTTCTTAGTAATGAAATTAAGAACTTAAAACCAGGAATGGTGAAATGTGCCAGTAATCCTACCACTCTGAAGGCCAAGCTAGGGTATAGTGTTAACTTAGAAAGTATTTAATGTGTTGCTTAGTCAATCTTATCAGGAAGCAAAGAACAAATACTTGATACTACAGCAAGGTCATTTTACATAAATGTCTCTTCTTAAAAAATCACCTTTTCCCTTCTTGCATCTAATTTTCCATGTACACATGGCATTATGTCAGGTTTGGCGAAAATGCAGCATTCGGATCTTCACAGTAGCCCAACTAGAAGACAACAGCATCCAGATGAAGAAGGACCTGGCCACCTTCCTGTATCATCTGCGCATTGAGGCAGAAGTGGAAGTGGTAGAGATGGTGAGGAGAAGAGTTTGAAATAGAAAAGACTAACACTTCTTCAACCCTAGCTTTCTTCCTAGAATCTAGTTCGGGACATTGCTCAGCTAGAAATGTGTGCTTTAATCACCTAGGCCCAACAAAACCCTAGATAATTGACCTAAGTAAGTAGAACATACAAATGTTCACAGTTGGTTTACTTGCTTTCTTTTTGAAACTTTACATTTTTATTACAGAGTGTGTGTGTGTGTGTGTGTGTGTGTGTGTGTATGGGTCAGAGGATGATATACAGAAGTCAGTTTTTCCTTCTATCATGTGCATCTCTGAACCTAAATTTGGGGAATCCGATGTGGTAGCAAGCACCTTTACCCTTAGGGTCATCTTCCTACTCCTGGGGTTGCTTTTTGTTTACTTTGTTATTTATTACACAGTTCTTACATAGGTCCCTTTTTTAGCTACTTAGTTTATTAATATTTAATTCATACTAAAATGTCAAACTAGTTTTGTGTGTTTTAAGAAATGAATAATGATTAGACCATGGAAAAACCTCAAAGCCTCTGTATTTAATCTTCATCACCCAAACCATGTGTCTTTATAACCGAAGACTGAACAGAGTAGGAGGGAAAGGTTGCTGTAGTGGCAGTTCTTCTGAATTAGGTCATGTGTAAAAATAAAAATGGGAGAGGAGGGCTAGAGAGATGGGGAAGAGCATTAGCTACTCTTCCAGAGGACCCAGGTTCAATTCCCAGCACACACATGACAGCTTACAACTGTTTGTAACTCCAGTTTGAGGGGATCTGACACTGTCACACAGACATACATAAGGCAAGACACCGATGCACACAAAATAAAAATAATAAAGTTTTAGAAAATAAAAACAAAAATGTGTACTTAACTCTTCTTTGTGCCTACTTTGTATGCTGTCTGTGGCAGCATGACAGTGACATATCTGCCTATACATACGAGCGCACCCTGATGATGGAGCAGAGGTCCCAGATGCTTCGGCATATGCGGCTGTCCAAAACAGAACGAGACAGGGAGGTAAGACCTTGCTGAATTGATCTGATCTTGTTCTGTAAGGCCTGTCAGTTATATAAAAAGACAGATACTTTCTCCTTTTTCTCAGTTAGTCCAGTATAACTTACTGTCTTCAAAATATTTTAGTATGAGAAAAAGAATAGTAAAAATAACTATATTTGACTTTCTCCAGGCACAACTGGTGAAAGATCGAAACTCAATGCTACGCTTAACTAGCATTGGCTCTGATGAGGATGAAGAGACAGAAACTTACCAGGAGAAGGTGCACATGACTTGGACCAAGGATAAATACATGGCATCTCGGGGGCAAAAGGTCAAGTCAATGGAAGGATTCCAGGACCTACTTAATATGCGTCCGTAAGTGTTTGCACTCACAAGCTTATCCTAGAATACAGTATCTTAGACAGTGGTACATACATGACTACCTGAACACAGTCACAAAGCATGGGTGTTTTCATCTTACCTAAATCAGCTATTATTGTCTGCTTGTGAAGATTAGTTCCCAATTTTAAACACTGGAACAAGCTAACCATCTTATTCTCCTCCACATAGTTCATTTCTATATTATTTGTCTTATTATTATAAAATAGGCAAACAGAATGAGAAAACTAGGCCAGTGAGGTAATAACTTGTTAGGTAAAGGTATTTGTTGCCAAGCCTTAGTAGCTGAATCGACCGACCACCAGGACTCACCTCTTGTAAATTGGTGGAAGGAGAACCAACTCCCAAAAAGCTGCCTTCCTACATACACACACAACCTTTAAATAATAAGAAAACTAGAGATGTTAATATAACAAAAAACTTAACCACATTATCCATAGTCAAGTGAAAAGGCTCTGTGCCTCAAAATAAAGAGTATTTAAACTGGTTTTCTTTTTGCCTTAACTATTTGATTTCTTCTCCACTCAGGGACCAGTCCAATGTGAGACGGATGCATACAGCAGTGAAGCTCAATGAAGTTATAGTTAACAAGTCCCATGAAGCAAAGCTGGTTCTGATGAATATGCCAGGACCACCCCGAAACCCTGAAGGTGATGAAAACTGTATCCTTTCCAAGCATGAAGCTGCCAGTGGGAAAATACTCTTCTCAAGACAGCTAGATAGTGGTTAAAGTCAGTCTATTCCCTAAGCAATTCTTGAAGGAGGCGCTTAATGTCATAGGTAGGGATACTTCCAAAGTTGTGAGATTGACTGATCAGGAAGCTGGGGCAGGTTATTGTGTTCTCTCTGAAACTCAAATATACCAAGGTGGTAAATTTGCAATGACTTATAATTTTCAGCGATAAACCTAGAGACAGAATACCCATCTATTCTCCTTTTCAAGATCCTCACTTTGCAAAGCTGCTTTCTTTTGGATGGAGTTAGGTAAGCAGCACTTGAGACTTCTTAACCAAAGTGAGAAAAAGACAAAGGATTCTTCTTCTTCATCCCAGGATTATTTTTACAGGAACCCTCCATCCCTGTAGTGACACAGACTGGCCCATTCTAAGCAACACCATTGAAGAAAACGGGTCATCTGTTTTATTAATGAAGAAACTGGTATGAAAATCTGACTCGTGTAGCTTCACTTAGAAAGTATGTGAGGTCTCTCTACAGATCTTTTTAGCTGATTTTTAAAAACCTTTTTCTTATTTTTGGCATTTTTGTCAAAAGGATAACATATTACTTGTGAATTCTCTTTTTTTGTTTTTGAATTGTGTGTGCATACATATTTATAGAGGTCTATGAAAACCTCTGTATGTGGAGGTCAGAGGGAAACCTTTGAATCAGTCAAACTTGTGTGCATGTGTGAGTAGTGCCCATGGAGGTCTGAAGAGTTTGTTGAATTTTCTAGAACTGAGTTACAGATGGTCATGAGCCACAACATGCAGGCTGGGCACTCATACCTGGGTCTTTTGCAAGAGCATCAAGTGTTCTTAACTACTGAGACATCTCTCCAGGCACTTAAAACTTTTTATTTATACCAGGCATGGTGACTCACACTCTTAATCTCAGCATTGGGGAGGCAGAGGCAAGCAGATCACTGACTTCAGGGCCAGTTTAGTCTACATAGTGAGTTTCAGGCCAGCTAGTGTTACACAATAGTGTGTGAGTGTGTGTGAGTGTGCAAGCACACTCTCTACTTATTCCAAGGAACTGAACTCAGGTTGTCAGGCTTGTACAGATGCTTTCAACAGTGGAGCCATCTCACTGTTAACTCAGTTTTTAATCACATTTAGAAAATAAATACAGGCTGGGACTCTTGCAAAGGACCCAGGTATGAGTGCCCAGCCGGCATGTTGTGGCTCATGCTGCTCAATGCTAGAAAGTTGGCCTAACATGCATAAGACTCCTGGTTCAGATCCAAGTAGTGGAGAATGGGAACAGATGAGAATGTCTTGTATTAAATACACAAAGGGTCTAGATTCCAGTGTTATTTCCTAAGTTTAAAACTGAATTTAATTCCAGGCTTGGTGGTACAAGCCTATAATCTCAAGAAAATTTACAAATGTCTATATGGGTGCCATGGCTAGTCAGCCTGGGAAATTTAGTGAGACCCTGTCTCAGAATTTTAAAAAGTTAGTCAGAGCAGGTAAAGCAGCTCCACATAGTAGGATGTTTGCCTAGCAAGTACCAGGCCCTAAATTTAATCCATAACACTGCTGAATGAGTGGGTGGATATAGGTGGATGTTGAGTCAAGTTTAGACATTTCCTATTTGGAATATATAATTAAGAAAAGCATGCTAAGTTTGCAGGTCTATGATCAAATAAGCATAGATTACTGATGCCAGGTCATAAAATGCACTATTGATCATCCTATTTCCTTGACAACTTCTGAAGACATGGAATTTCTAGAAGTACTCACTGAGGGATTAGAGCGAGTCCTCCTTGTCCGTGGTGGTGGCAGTGAAGTCATCACCATTTACTCATAATCAGCTGTGTGAGATTCTGCGTGGTCCACCTTCCCTAAGACTCGTCGTCCGTGGAGATGAGAGCCCTTTCCTACCACTCCCACTCTGTTCTTGCAGAGCTGAGTCCCAACTATGCTCTTGGCTGCAGCATGATCTGCCATCACAGCAGAAGCAAATACTCCCTCAACAGCAGAATGGTCAAGTCCTAAAAGCTATTTCAATGGCAGGAGAAGGCAAGTCAAAATTAACCAGCTAAGCCAAAGGGAACCTTTTGGCACACAGAAGGTAATGAGTTAGTAAAACATATGCTAGAAATTTAACTAACAGAAAGCAAGTTCATATCTAACTTTCAGGACGAGTCTCAGAAGACACAGGTCAGTGAGCACCAGAAAGTTAACAGGCAGTTAAGCCTCACCTTAGTGAAAAATGAGTTACCGTTATAGAGACAGCCTGCAGCAAGCCAGGATAGAAACAGAGGATACTGATACACAAAACCTGAAACATAGCTGCAGCCTCTACTTCTTCCTCAAAACTTAGATTCCCCCATGTCTTCTTATCTGTACTGTATATTTTAACTTTGTTTTAAAACCCATTCTGTGGTTATAATGCAGACAGTGGTGTTACTGTAGAAATTTTGTTTTTGAAAGGTAAAAATGTTTTTTTCAGGTTTTCAAATTGCTGAACTAAGGGGATTCCAAAGAGTGCCTATTAAAATGTATAGAAACACAGTGGTTAGCTATGCAACACAAAGCACACAAGCTATTATCTAAGAAATGTGGGCTGTTACGTAGTTAACCAGAAGGATCTCTTCTACTTTTAGTAGGCATTGGTCTAAAAAACAAACAAGCAAAACCTGTAAGGAAGAGACACTAGGGCTATGTGATGACAAGTCCAAGGCCCCAGGGTTCAGAGGGGTTCAGCAGTGGAACTGGGGGTGTGAAAGCCATACCCTTTCCACTGTGCCAAAATCATCTGCCTACATTGGCAGACAGGTTTGCATCGACCTGACACAAGCACCTTTTCTTTCACAAGAAATTAATCTGTGGCCTCTTCACCAAAGCCATAGTGCAGATTTGAGGCACTCAACCTCCATGCCCAGAGCTGAGCTTTTCCCATTTCAATATTATTATTCATTCTGACTCCAGAAACTTGGCTCTGAAATAAGTAGTTCAGTGAGCCAATGATCTGCTGTGTTGGTTTTGTTTTTAAAAAGCTCTAAATGTGCCAAGGAATTACTTATGTAAGCTCAGATTCTTTTTTTTTTTTTCTTTCCTAATTTACTGATCACAAACACTTGGCTTACCAGCATAGACAGCCTTTTTGGCTGAGCAGTATTTTCAAGTATGTGAAACTTCCATATCCTTTACAAGATAATTTACAAGATAAGGAACTGTCTTCTTGCTTACATTCATGGCTGCTTTTAAATTTTCTTTCATTGGTGGTAAATTGTGCCACTCTCCATACAAGGAAACACCCAGAATTCAACCCAAGACAGAAGGAAACTCAACAATACGGCTTAAGAAGCTGAGTCATGGTTTGTTCTTCTTCTTCCCAGGCCCACTTGAGGTAGCAAAGGATCCAGAATTTTTTCCTTTGCCTCCTGCAGAGAGTAGAAACTGTTCATAGTTCTCTTTCCAGCACTCCATTGCATACTTGAGTATAACCCCCTAGGTTCCAAAGCATTGGAGCTGCCCATTCTGTAAAAGCCAGCCTGCCCAGGAACTGCCTAACACCTACCCTTGACCAAAGTGATACATACTTTTTTCACATCAAACAAACATGGCAAGAGAATAAGGTTACTTTTAGAAAGGCTGTTTGTGATTAGAGCTATGTAAGAATCTGTTAAAGGGTAAGAAAATAGTGGCTATTAATATAGCTATTACTTCAGTCTCCAAGACAAAAATCACTGTTACATGGAAAAAATGGTTATTAGGCCAAATTTATACTCATCTCTGTCTAGAACATTTCATGTCTATGTGTTGCTTATGTTGTCTGTCTGCAAAGTGTCTTATCTCTTTTAATCACTGCAAATAAAGCAATACTGAAAACTTGAGAGAGAAAATGCACCTTAGGGGAAGGGGCCAAATGTTTCTAGAGGAAAGAGGAAGACCCTCTCCTGCCTTCTTATAAGACCCAGCTTTTGTGTCTTACCTATGAGTTTAGCAGGGCAGGCTGTAACATTCGTTGTCCCCCAATTGGCCCTCTGCCTTTCATAGCTACCTTAAAAGCTGGAGTTTGAATTACAGGGCCTGCGTGACAGGTGCCAGCTTCCTCACGGCAGAGGAAAGTCGCTGCTTTTCATCTTCTGTTGCCTCCTTTTCTAGTGGCCCCAAGGATCCCACCAATCCTCATTCCCCCTAAATGTTAAAAACAATTCCTGATTGTGGATATTAAGTTACACTGTACGCATATTTACATGCTCTGTTTTCTGGCTTACTTTTCATCATGTATAATTTGAATCCAGTGGTAGTTTCTCACATCTTCCAAAAAAAGTCTGCTTATGTGATATAGAAGTGAAATATTAAGATAGACTTAAGGGGAACTTGTGAAACATTAAAGCATTGTTCTCAACCATTTAATTTATTGAAAGGAGATGCTGCTACTCAGCAGCTGCTATTCTTTTGTTTACATAGAGTCTGGTTTTGTTTGTCTTGCTCTGTGCTGGGAACATAAATAAAGTTTTCTACATTATTTTCAGTCATAAGTTGTGCTATAGTTTCTTTTCTGCTATAACATGCTGCACACTGTCCTTGTAGAATCTCTCTCCTCACCATGGAAAAAATGCAAGCTTTTTTGCTCTTTTCAACATGCATGATTATTTTAAGTGAGGATATTTAGGAGTCAACAGCTTAAAAATGCAAACGAGGTCCATATATATGGTGCTTTCTTGGGTTCACAGAAGTAATCCTCCACCACTGAACTCCATTCTCTAAAAAAAAGAAAACAATAAAGAGGTGAATGGCAAACAACTTCTTAGTCAGTGACTTAATCACAAGCTCTGCCATACATGACCTTGTAACTTCCAAACTCATGTAAACTTAAGAAATGAACACTTGAGCCAGTGAGAGTGCTCAGTGGGTAAGGGCACTTGCTGCCAAGCTTGATGACCTGAGTTCAGTTCCCCCAAACCCAGATTTTCAGTCAGAAGTTGTGCTATAGTTTCTTTTCTGCCAGCTAACTTGCAGGAGAAAGTTCTCTGACCTCCAAAACAACACACACACACACACACACACACTAAAAAATGTAAATGCTTTTAAAAAAGAAATGAACCTTCAATATCACCTCTAATTCTCTACCATCAAATGAACTAACTAGCTTAGCTATTCACTGTACATTCTATTTGCCTGAAATTTAATTTTAACCATACCTCAGGGGGCTCAATAAAGGCTAGCCAATCTGATGCATGTGTAGGCAACAGTCCCATGGACTGGCACTTGTAAACAGCCAATGCCAAACCCATCAGGTTCCCAATGAGATAGACCAAACCTTGAAGAAACTTCTGACTTGAACTCTCCAGCATCTTGAAAGCTGTTGGGATTAACAAACATTGTCAACACCGTTTTTCTTCCCATATGAAACCTTGAATTTATACTAAGAGACCCAAAATAAGATTATAAATGGTACCCTGACTACCACCACCAAGATACCCTCTAGCCAAAAATATACCAAAGAATTTGCCTTCAATCCTTAGCACCCAGGGAAGGATTATTATTTTATGAATACTTACTGGCTGAAATGGCCATAAGTGCTTGAATGGGTCGCCAGGCCATCATACACACCATCATAGTAGGGAAGATGGAAATGGTATTGCCTGCCATGTACATGATGAAGAGGTTCATTGGAATCTGTTTGAGGGGCCCCAGGGCGATGTCCCAGCAGCGCTAAAATAAACACACAGTTTAAACCTTTGATCACTACCCTTCAGTCTCATTTACTGTATCACTGATGCTTAAGCCAAGTGAACAAAAACTTCAATTCTCTGCTAGACTCAACTGACTTTTTCAGCTCCACTACCTCTTCAGGTCACTATACGTTCTGTGGGTCTTTTGTTTTTCAAGATCATTCCACCATGTAGGCCTGGCTGTCCTGGGACTCCTTCTTTAAACCAAGCTGGCCTCAAACTCAGAAGTGTGTGCTACCACTGCCCAGCAAGTTTTGAAAATATTATAATCTTTTTGTTACTTGAGATAAGATCTTGGTATGTCCAGGTTGACCTCCAACTTGAGATCTTTTTTGTAACATCCTCCAAAACTAGTAGGATTGTAGATATGCACCACAACACCTAGCTAGAAATTCATGATCTTAAGAACGTGTGAGGGGCTGGAGAGATGGCTCAGCTGTTAATAAGAGCATTGACTGCTCTTCCAGAGGTCCTGAGTTCAATTCCCAGCAACCACATGGTGGCTCACAACCATCTGTAATGGGATCCAATGCCCTCTTCTGGTGTGTCTGAAGATAGTGTGCTCACATACATTAAATAAACAAATCTTTAAAAAGAAAAAAAGTGTGAAAAGACTAAATATCTGTTTCATTTAAGTCGGAACTAAAGGGCCGGGCGGTGGTGGCACACGCCTTTAATCCCAGCACTTGGGAGGCAGAGGCAGGCGGATTTCTGAGTTCGAGAGTTCGAGGCTAGCCTGCTCTACAGAGTGAGTTCCAGGACAGCCAGGACTACACAGAGAAACCCTGTCTCAAAAAAAAAACCAAAAAAAAAAAAAAAAGATTTTGAGAAGAAAAAAAATGAGAGATCATCAAAGATAAGCTTGTCTTTTTGCAAGATAAATTCAATTCTGACAAATTAGGGGAGAAGACAACTCTTCCATGTCCAGAGGAAAGGGGGCGGGGCAGCTTTATAGATCCAACAGGCATTACACTCACCATTTTATAAACTTGTTGACTATTTGAAATTTTAGGAAATAGATACATTCCTAGAGCTATGAGTTAATAAACTGCGTAAGAAAAAGGAAAAACAGTTCCATACCACTTAGCAAAGCTGACCCTATAATTAAGCCCAGGTCACTTTGCTTGGCAAATTCTAACCATGTAAAGCTAAAATTACAAGTCTTACATAAACTCCTTTGGAAGGAAACAAAACTAAAAATTCCACAATTCAAATCCCATAAATACCCAAACCTTAAAAGACCATTACAAGAAACATATGCATGTGTATTTTTGTATAAATACAAAATAAAAGTTACTTATGAATCTAAATGCAAAATCCTAAGAAAGGCACTGGAGAGATGACTCAGTGTTTAAAAGTACTTGTTGCCACATGGTATTCACTCACTGATTATTGGATATTAGCCCAGAACCTTGAAATGCCCAAGATGCAACTCACAGGCCACATGAAGCCCATAAAGAAGGAAGACCAAGTGGGGGTGATTCGGTCCTTCTTAGAAGGAGCAACAAATTACTCAAGGGAGCAAATATGGAGACAAAGTGAGGGACAGAAACTGAAGGAGGGGCCGTTTCAAGACCACTCCACCTGAGTATCCCATGTGCAATCACCAAAGGTAGAGGCTGATGTGGAAGTCAGGAAGTGCATGCTGATAAGAGCCTGATATGGATGTCTCCTCAGAGGTCTTCAAGAGTCTGACATACTCAGAGGCAGATGCCCACAACTAGCCATTGAACTGATCATGGGGTTCTCAATAGAGGAGTTAGAGTGAAGACTGAAGGAGAGCTGAAAGGATTTGCGGCACCATGAGGAGAGCAACAATACCAACCAACCACAGCTCCCAGGGTCTAAACCACCAGCCTGGGAGCACTTAGGGAGGGATCCAGCGCTTCAGTTGAATATGTAAGAGTGGAGGGCCCTGCTGGGCATAGGTGGAAGAAGAGAACCTTGACCTCATGAAGGCTGGATGCCCCAGGGGGTGGGAATTTTGAGGGTGGGGAGGTGGGAGTGGGGAGGTGTAGATAGAGGTTACATCCACAGAGAAGAAGGAGGAGGGGTGAGGGGATTGGGGGTTCCTGGGTGGGTGGGGGATGGGGTAAGGGG